>NC_083638.1:1435118-1735118 GCF_963576545.1 Limanda limanda | reverse complement strand
GAGTATGATATGATATATAGTAGAAGTATGAATATGAATATAAGTATTTGACTATACAATAGGTAATATAATATACTATGAGTCTAAGAATATGTATACAGAGTGTGCAAAAGACAATATTACTGTATAAAATGATATATAATATCAATATGGTTTATATGCACACATATCACATATGATGTGAAGTAAGTGTATAAGGAGCGGTTGTACAGGTACACAGTGCAAGGAGACAGGTTTAGTGCAGTTCTGTGATGGTGGCTCTGACAGAGGTGGATGAGTTGAACAGTCTTATTGCAGTTGGGAGGAACGATTTCCTGTATCGTTCCTTAGAGCAGCGGGGTTGAATGAGTCTGTGGCTGAAGCTGCTCCTTAGCTTGTCCAGTGTTTTGTGGAGGGGGTGAGAGGGATTTTCCATGATTGCCAGCAGTTTTGCCAGCATCCTGTCCTCCACCACCTCCTCCAGGGTGACCAGCTTAGAGCCAACCACAGACTCTGCTTTCCTGATGAGTTTTTTCAGTCTGTTGGCGTCCTTTGCCTTGATGCCCGCACCCCAGGACACCACAGCAAAGAAGATGGTGCTCGCCACAACAGACTGATAGAACATCTGCAGCATCTTGTTGCAGACGTGGAAGGACCCGAGCCTCCTCAGGAAGTAAAGCCGGCTCAGGCCCTTCTTGTAGACGGCCTGTGTGTTGGTGGACCAGTCCAGTTTATTGTCCAGAGTGACACCCAGGTACTTGTATGCCGACACCACCTCCACATCCGTCCCACCGATGCAGACAGGAGAGGGCAGGGGCTTGTTCCTCCTGAAGTCCACCACCATCTCCCTCGTCTTCGCCACGTTGAGCTGCATGCAGTTCTCCCCACACCACTTCACAAAGCGGTCAACCAGGTCCCTGTACTCAGCCTCCCCCCCGCCCTCAACACACCCCACAATGGCCGTGTCATCAGAGAACTTCTGTAGATGACACGACTCAGTGCAGTGCTGAAAGTCAGCAGTGTATGTGGTGAAGAGGAAGGGGGACAGTACAGTTCCCTGGGGGGCCCCGATGTTACTGATCAGACGACCAGACACACAGTTCTGTAATCTCACAAACTGCGGTCTGCCCGTCAGATAGTCATCGACCCAAGTGATGAGGGGAGCACTCACCTGCGTGCCCTCCAGTTTGGCCTTCAGCAGTCTGGGCTGGATGGTGTTGAAGGCGCTGGAGAAGTCGAAGAACATGATCCGGACTGAGGTGTTGGGTCTGTCCAGGGAGGAATAAGCCTTCTGCAGCAGGTAGATGATTGCATCATCAACCCCAACATGGGGCTGATATGCAAACTGCAGGGGGTCTTGTGATGGGAACACCAGTGGCCTGAGGTGTGCCAGGACCAGTCTCTCCATGACCTTCATGATGTGAGAGGTCAGTGCCACCGGCCTGTAGTCCTCCAGTGCAGCAGGACGTCCTTTTTTGGGCACTGGGACCAGGCAGGATGTTTTCCATAGCACTGGCACTCTCTGAAGTTGTAGGCTCAGGTTGAAGAGGTGCTGGAGAACTCCACAGAGCTGGGTGGAACATCCCTTCAGCACACGAGGGCTGATGCGGTCAGGTCCTGCAGCTTTCCTCTGTTTGAGCCTCTCCAGCTCTCTCCTCACCTGGCTGGCTGTGAAGTGGAGTCCAGACTCAGGGGTGGGGGGCTGTGGGTGATGTGAGGATGTCCTGGGGGTGGGAGGTGTGGGAAGGTCTGTGGTGAAGGCCAGCGGGGGGATGGGGGGAGGTGGTGACGGGGGTGGTGGGGGGTAGGGGGTGATGGGGGGAGGTGGGGGGTTGTTGTTCGGAGAAGCAGAGGAGGCAGTGAAGGGTCCGCTGGGGGTGGGGGGGTTGGAGTTGAACCTGTTGAAGAATGTGTTCAGCTCGTTCGCACGTCCCTCATCCCCCGCTGCTCCCCCACCTCTCCTCTGGAAGCCGGTGATCTCCTTCATCCCACTCCAGACGTCCCTGGTGTTATTGTCTTCCAGTTTGTGCTCCAGTTTTCTCCTGAAGTTGTCCTTGCTCTCCCTGATGCTGCGTTTGAGCTCCCTTTGTACTCGCTTGAGCTCTGCACTGTCCCGTGATCTAAAGGCCCTCTTCTTCTGGTTCAGAAGGGCCTTCAGGTCGCTGGTTACCCACGGCTTGTTATTTGGGTAACAGCGAACCTCTTTAGTGGGAATGGTGTTGTCAATGCAGAACCCAATGTACTCAGAGACACAGTCAGTCATGCCATCAATGTCCTCACCATGTGGCTCATACAGAGCAGCCCAGTCTGTGGCCTCCAGGGCTCCACGCAGTGTTTCCATGGCCTCAGGAGACCATTTCCTCACAGTCCTCACTGTGACTGGGTGCTGCTGAACCACAGGCTTGTATGATGGTGAGAGCAGGACAAGGTTGTGGTCTGACCTGCCCAGTGGTGGCAGGGCAGTGCAGCTGTATGCATCCTTCACATTTGCATACAGCAGGTCCAAAGTCTTATTATCACGTGTGGCACATTTCACAAACTGGAAGAAGGTAGGGAGTGTGGATGAGAGGGAGGCATGATTGAAGTCACCTGTGATGAAGATGAAGGCCCTGGGGTGTTGTGTCTGTAATCCCGCAGTCACAGTGTGGATGACGTCACACGCTGCTTCCGCGTTCCCGGATGGAGGAATGTAAACAGTGATGGCGAAAACACTGGTAAACTCCCTCGGCAGATAATACGGACGAAGTCCGACGGCGACGAGCTCGATGTCCGGGCTGCAGACACGCTGTTTAACCGTGACGTGCCCGGGGTGACACCACCGGTTGTTTACGAGCACGGCGAGGCCCCCTCCTTTCTTCTTGCCGCTCGCGGTGGTGTCTCTGTCAGCTCGGACCGTCTGGAAGCCGGGGATGGTGACGTTGGAGTCCGGTATGTGCTCGTGCAGCCACGTTTCCGTGAGACACACAACACTGGACTCCCTGTACTCCCGCTGCGTCCTGATGAGCGCTTCCAGCTCGTCCACCTTATTCGCCAGGGATCTCACGTTACCAGTGATGACTGCAGGGATGAAGGGCTTAAACTTTCTTTTCTCCATCCTCAGTTTAAGTCCCGCTCTGCAGCCTCGCCATCTCCTCTTTAACTCCTCCGGGATGGTGGGTCTCTCTCCGGCCAAGAGGGCTGTGTGCCTCAGGGCCATCAGCTGGTCGCGGGTGTAAACAAAGCCGGCGTGTGTAGCAGGCATGCTCCCAGTGATCCGAAGAGACCGAATTGCAGTTAAAAGTTGTAAAAAGTGTAAAAATCTGTAGTAAAAGCACCTCGTCCTTGTGCGGTACGACGATGCACAGAGCAGTGCAAAAATAAATATAAAAAACAAACAGCAAACCTAATAAAAACACAATAAACCGACGGTAGAACCAGGAGCTGCTATAACAGGCTGCTGTTAGTACGGCGCCATCTTGTGTGCCATTAGGGAGCTCGTTTCACCTTTTAGGAGCCAGGACAGCAAGCAACAGTGTTTATTGTTGCTGCAAGGCATGTGAGTACCTGGTTGTGTCTCCACGTATACCTACCTTGGGAGAGACGTATTTTACAACCAGTGAGGATGAGGGTAGCTTGATTCGAGCGTCGTGGGCAGGATGGATCTTCGTTCAGCCACTGCTGTAGGTTGGGTGAGGGTGCTAGCTTCCATTCCCAACAGGTCCTTCCATCTGAATCCGTCTTTTCTCTATGATTTCCCATCTCATCCACTGCCCCTGTCTTGCTTGAGTGACAGCCTTCACACATCTTGCTGCCTCTTCCTGATGCCAGATTTCCAGGACTACCAATTGTCTCTGCTCTGAAGGAGTTGCCTTGTTCCACAGGGGACTACTCTGACCTCGGCCCAAACCTCCTCTTCCCTGTTTAACGTGACCCACAATGTCAGTGTGCTAGAGTGCTGCTTTTACCTGTTGGGTTTTCTCTTTTGGTTTCCATTTCCATCCTGTTGTCAATGATGGTCCAACAGCCCGTATATATTTGTCTCTGGACTCTGAGAGAGTCTCCAGCCTTGTTTTGGTGAATTTAAACTCCTCTACAAGACCTGAGAGAGGCAGCTCGAGGAGGACATGTCCCTTCAGACCGATGTTGCACATCTTTGGATTCCTATATGTAACAATAAGTAGTTTTGGTTTCATGTGAATGAAGTCTTTGCTCCCAAATGTTATTCACAAGAAAGATTTACAGTATTTAACACTGCAAAATAACACATACCCAAACAATCAAACATACATATACAACCCAATAGGTGGTGTCAGTCATTACTTTCTAAAATGTATGTTCTCTTTCTCTTTGACAGCCCTGTTGAACTTTATCGTCAAACTTGGACTGAAGGACTTTTATCCCAACAAACTCAATCAACAGTCTCTCTTTGAGATCAACAAGAACAGTATTGAGGAAAAATCAGTTTTATCGCTGGAGGAAATACCATGGTGTTTCCTCAGAAAACTGTTCAAAATAAATGCAGAATGCAGGAGCTCAATACAATCATCAATCAGGCCAGAGGAAAACATTGAAGAAGACAATGATCTCTTTGATGAAGACCTTTACACGGCTGATGACTCTAGAGATGATGAGGTTAACCCCCTCGACCTCATAGTCGCTCTCTTCCATTGCGCTGACAGCATCCTGCAGCAGGAAATGGCCCTCAAGATGTCAATGTGCCAGTTTTCTCTTCCACTGCTGTTGCCCCGCGGCAACAGGAGTCAGTGTACCCTGATGCTGTGGGCTCTGAGAGACATCGTCAAAGAGTGGTGTCCACATGATCTGTCTGAATCAAGAGGGTTTGTTGAAGACAACATTGTCCAAGCAAATATACCATTCTTCTCCTTTGTGAAGCTGAAGAACAGCAGTTCATCCAAGTCCCAGATCTTGAATCATGTCCTCAGCCGTGGACAACAGAACTGCAAAATCTTCATACACAGAGATGTGAAAGGGGGGGCAGTCAAAAGAGAAATTGCAAATGGCCTTGTTGAGGTTTGCTGGTACCTTCCCTGTGGTAATGAAAGTTTAGATGTTTTTCCAGGGCCAGTAGCCTTCGCAGATTTGCGAGGGGACATTTGTGAATCACTCACACAATTCAACTTTCTCTTTCAAGTATCAACAGCTACCTTTGTGTTCCTGGACAGCGTTGAAGAAAGTGAGCACAATATTATATCTTCTCTTCAAGATGTGAAATCCAAACTGTTCTTAGTCGTCAATCGAAAGGGAGGGAATGCCAGAGAGGAGATGATGTCATGGCAGAAATTGGTGAAGGAATTAGGTTTACCAAAGAACAGAGTGAAGATCACAAACCAGAGTTCAAATGTGGCAGAGTTCTCACAGAATCTTTGTGAGGTCATCAAGGCATCCCTGTTAAAGGTGAAAGACCCCATGAGCATTGTAGATATGGTTGGAAAAGCTGTTGATCTTGGTCTGTCTGTGGACGAAAGCAAAACTGAATCACAGAGAAAAGCAGCTGAGGAGATCATGGACGCCATTGGAGTGCGAGGTATACCAGACTATAAAAAACTAAATCTGAGTTTGCAAGGAGCGAACTGGAAAAGGTTGTCAAAGTTAGAAAAGGAAGAGTGTAGACTGAAGACATCTGGTGATTCTGGCCTTGAAGAATATAAATGTCAACTACAGAAAGAAAAAAGACACATCCAACAGGAGCAACACAATTCTGACGCCTCCAAAGGAATGAAGAGTTTCATCAAGTGCTTATCGACAACTGACAAAGAAAAAAGAGATGTTTTCCTGAAGTGGATGAAACTGAAGTTTAATACACATTCACGAGTCAAACTCTCTGTGTTACGTAACAAATTCAAGGAGCAATGCAAGGAGAGAGACGCCAAACTCATAGCAGAGTTAGACCAAGCTATGGTGGACAGTTCTTTAGGAACAGAGCATTACATGAGAGAGATGGGACTGATCTACGAGTTCTCAACCAGCAGCTCAACAGCTGATGAAATATCCCAGCTCCCTGGTTTGGCAGCTGAAATGCTGTTGGATGGATATCCTTTAGAGCTTTTGGACGGAGATGCCTCCAACGTCCCAGAGAGATGGGTGACAGACGTACTGATGGAGCTTCACAAGAAGGTTGGACAGAGGAGCAGACTGTTGGTACTGACTGTGTTGGGTGTTCAGAGCAGCGGTAAGTCAACGCTCCTCAACACCATGTTTGGTGTGCAGTTTCCTGTCAGCAGCGGCAGATGCACAAGAGGAGCATTCATGCTCTTCCTCAAAGTTGCAGAGGATTTGAAAAGTGAGTTAAACTGTGATTTTATTGTCCTCATTGACACAAAGGGTCTTAAGTCTCCTGATCTGGCACAACTAGAGGACAGTTACGAGCACGACAACCAGCTAGCAACCTTTGTCATTGGCTTGAGTGATGCCACCATCATCAACATCGCAATGGAAAACTCAACAGAAATGAAAGATGTCCTGCAAATTGCAGTGCACGCATTCTTGAGGATGAAAGAAATTGGAAAAAAGCCAGTTTGTAATTTTGTTCACCAGAATGTTTCATCAGTTTCAGCTCATGACAAGAACATAACAGATAGAAAACATCTCCTAGACCAACTCAATGAAATGACTCAAATCGCAGCTGAAATGGAAAAGAAACCTTCTATCAAAGAGTTCACGGATGTGCTGGACTATGACATGGACAAGAACAACTGGAACATCCCAGGACTCTGGCTTGGAACTCCACCAATGGCACCAGTGAGCACAGGTTACAGTGAAGCTGTAGCACATTTCAAGAAAAACCTTTTCCAAACAGTGAAGAAGGACCCGTGCAATGAAGTGTCGCAGATCCCAGAGTTTCTGGAATGGATGAAGAGTCTCTGGCAGGCCGTGAAAAATGAGAACTTCATCTTCAGTTTCAGAAACACTCTTGTGGCTCAAGCCTATGACAACTTGTGCAAAGAGTTCAGTCAGTGGGAATGGGAGTTCAGAAAAGATATTCTGACCTGGCAAACACAAGCAGAGGTAGAAATCTTGAATGCTGACAATGAATCTGAGGTAGAAACTTGGAACAGATTAGTTGAAGGAAAAAAATCTGAGGTGTCAGACAAAATAACAGACCAACAACAAACAATGAAGGAAAAAATCTACGACTACTACAAGATGACAGATAAACGAGTTGATCTGATAGAGAAATACAAAGCGGAATTTTTAAACAGTGTCAAAGGCCTTGCAGATGAAATCAAACGTTCCGTGTCGGTAAAACTGGATGACATCCATGAACAAAAACTAAGTTCAAAAAAGGTTCAGGACATTCAGAGAGGATACAGAGGTGTGATTGAACAGAAGGTCATGAAGCTTCTGAGTGACTGCAACGAATCAACTCTGACTGAGGAAGAGCTGACACAAGAGTTTGAAAAGATGTGGGCTGAAGCCACTGGAAACGTGTCCGGCCTGAAAGAGCGAGACATTGCAGCATGCGTCCTGAAGCAGCTGAGGAAAAACTTCTGTAATAGAAATGTCAATGAGGCTTTGAAGAAAGTAACAGACCTAAAGGAAATGGGGGCAGGTCCATTTAAAACTAAACATAAGCATGTAGGAACTTTTCTGCAGAAGTTCAAAGGTACGTGCATAGGACCTTTGCAGAGCTTTGCAGAGCGAATCATTGACTCTTGTACAAGGTTTGTACATGATAAGGTTGAGACCGATGGAGATTACCAGGACTCTTTCACAAAGGATTTTCTCGAAAAAATTGATGAATCCCTTAAACAAGGTTACACCCATCACAAAACAAATATAAAGTTTGAGATTGACCTGAAACTTCACATTTGTGGCGTTGCTTCAAGGGAATTTGTCAAAATGCACCAAAGATTCTTGTCAGATAATAATCCTCACACTCAGCTGGAAAAGTACAAGACTCAGTACCTGTCAGATTTTCTTGATTTATACAAAAATCAAGATGACTGCCAACACAAAGCAAAACATTTTGTCAAGTCTTGTATCAAACCTGCTGTGAAACAGTTCATCTGTGGATCTCTGGGAGTAAACATTGTGGTTGACATTCTGACAAGTTCCCATTCAGCAGAGTATAGTTCTCGCACATTCTTCCAGTACAACATTGAGAAAGAGTTACTGCTACAGGAAGACTTCAAGAGTTTTGTCAGTTACATTACTAACTATGAAAGATATGTTAAGGATTGGATATTTGAGCACATCAGAGAAAAGATGTCAGAGGACAAGACTTTGTGCAAACTGAAGAACAACAATCTACAAGTCATCGACCAAAAAATATCAGAAGCGGTAGATCGGGCAGCAATAGGAGAGGATGGTGCTCCGCTGCCAGATAACACGGAAAGCATAACAAAGCTAATCAGCAACATGCGCAAACATTTGATCAAAGACATCTCACTTTCAGTGGAGGCTGAAGAAACCACCTTGTTTCTGATCCAAAGTTCATGTCATTCATTCATCAAGTGTCTCAAGATCTCAATGAAGGAGTTAAAGGACCAACTGGAAGAGGAGTTCTCAAACTCTGATGACATCACTGAGACTCTGAACAAGCTTCCAATCAAACCACAGGATGAGCTTTTCAAGCGAGTGTTTGGTTGTGGACAACAGTGTCCATTTTGTAAGGCTCCCTGTGAGGCCGGTGGCACAGAACACACGCAGCATCATGCAGCCATTCATCGGCCACAAGGTCTTGGCAGATACAGGTGTGAGTCAAGTAAGAAGCTGAGGGAACCACTGTGTACAACTAGCGTGCACAGTGATCGTGAATTCAGAAACTCAGACACCAAATGGGAGGTGCGTCCTTACAAGAACTACAACGAGTACTACCCAGACTGGATCATTCCTCCAGACCGCACCATAGAGGCATCTGACTACTGGAAGTACGTCCTGGTGCAATACAATGACAGATTTGCTGAAGAATATAAAGCCGAACCAGCTGATGTCCCAGAGGCCTGGAGGAAACTCACAAAGGAACAAGCTCTGAAGGGTTTGAACGACGCCTTCAACATGAAGTGAACAAAGTACAACTGAACACATCAGGTAATTCAGTCCAATTTAATATGCAGCAATAGATTCACATTCACTTGGATGAAATATTATCTTTACTCAACTATTTTTTGACATAGACTCTTGAACATGTCCAGACTTTGTTCAAGGATTTGTTTTCTTCCAGTTTCACATCTTACATTAGAAACGTCAGCAACACGCCCACTCACTTTCTGTGAATGTTCCGGACAGTTTCCTGCTGTGTTCTCACATTCTCTACTTTCTCACTTACAGCCTCTCCAGAAAGTCTCAGGAACATGTCTGGACCTCCGTGCAGGTCCTAAAGCAAATCCAGAGAACTACAAGTCTTCATACTATTTCAGCTTCAGGACAAATTACTATTTTGGAGGGAATCTGTGCAAGAGATTATTGTTTGGTTCGTTTTACTCTTGTGTAAATTTTTTTTTTGTGTGACTAAACCACCAATTTGTTTCATTGAAAATGAAGAAAGAACAACAGAGTTAGTTTGGAGCTCTGTGCATTTTCTTTTCTTTACGACTCTTCGATGATTTATTTTTTGGTCGTTTTTTTACGGTGTCAGTAGTCACTAGCCCTCGAGCGACAACATAAAAATAAACGAGAAATGTCAAAGTAAATGTATGTATGTATATTTTGTATCTGTATTTTTGTTCCTTTTTGTTGTCATATGTTTGTGTATATGATGAATTATCTTTTAAATTACTTGACGTAGTTCAGGGCAGAGAAACAGATGTGCATGGTGATGTGGATGATGAAGTTATGAATGTATTATCTCTATGTATGTAATGACTATAAAGAAAACAATGGTGATGTACAATGTACAAAAGACCATGTGATGAAATATTCAGAAATATACTGCCATTTATATCGTTACTTTTATTTTTTTAATTGTTTAAGTTTGCTCAAGTAAATATTGTTATTCACATATTGTTAACGATTAATTTTTGATTCATATTATTCTGATTAAAATGTGTTTTTCCTTTATAACATGCTCTGTTCTAAATGACAAGTACAGTACCAAGGACAATGATGATGATGATGATGATGATGATGATGATGATGATGATGAAGCACAAATTGTCTTTGTACTTTTTTTTTTGGGACTTTTTTGCTCATGTTTAGATGTCGACTAAATAAGTAAATGACATTTGATAATGTGACGAATTTACAAGCTTCAATAAATGATGAGTCAGTTGATCTCAGTTTGTGTTTGACTTTTTCTGATCACAAATGTTTTTTTCATAAATTATCAAACCATACCATGAAAACCATTTTGGATAGCTTTCTGCATTCAGTCCGAATCCACTGTTGATGCAACATGGTGGGACACAGAGGAAACTTTGCAGCATCACATCACTCACCTGCCACTTTTGTAAAACAGCCACAAGGGGGCACCCAAGTCACATCTCCAATGTATCCAATCACACGGGCCAAAGGGAAACCAGCTGAACCCACACACAACCACACACAGACACACACACACACAGACACACACACACACCTCACAGACACACACACACACACACAACTTGCCTGGTGTGTGACAATGTGTGTTCTTTATTCTGTATTTGTACGTGCGATCTCCTTAAGTTTCTTTATCTTATCAAGGGATCCCAGAGAAACGCCATTTCATTCTGCCTGTACTGCTGTTGTTTGTATGGCAAAATGACAATAAAGTCTGATTTGATTTGGTGGGAGGAGCCTGGTTTCAGTTCAGAGTAAAATCCCTGTTCAGAGAAATGGAGGCTGGAAGTATTGATGCTCAGGTTGCTGTGGTATCCCTGGTAAAGGTGTGTTACTGCACTCAGCTACACTTTACGGTAACTGGCTGGTTCCAACCATTTCTGACTCTGTCGTGTTGATGATGAGGAGCAGGAGGCTTGTTCCTCAATTTATTATCTGAATGGGATCAGAATATGTACTGTATATTTGTACTGTATATATGTACTGTATATATGTACTGTATATATGTACTGTGTATACAGTACAAGGGAGGGCGCCTTTGGGCCAAGGATACACACAAGTCAAGTAGAATCATTAAAAAAGTGTCTACCTGGAGAGTGACTTGTTGTTTTTATTATTATATTTTTTTAATATATTATATTATATTATATAGTACATGTGTGTGTCTGTAATGTTGTGTTCTATTGTCCTGTGTTGATACTTCAGAATTATTCCTGAGTCCTCAAACTGTTCTATTCTGTCACTTTTATAGTTTGTGTGCAGAGTGAAGATAGAAAACTTTGTGTTCATCCTACCTGGTTAATCTCAACTGAAGATTTTATACTCAATGTTTTTCATCAAATTACAATTTATTATTTATTACCTTATTCTATGAGTGTGTTTAATGTGGTGCAGCTTCATAGAGCTGTTGGGCAGAGGAGAAAACTTAGTTTTTCCAGTTTTGGGTGAATGTCATGAGGGGAAGTAAAAAACAAAGATGTAAGAAATGGAAAGAAAAAGATGATTTCTGTGACTTGCTCTGCACTTACCTCACTGAAAGGTAAAATCTAAATGTGCAACAAGGATTCAGTGAGAAAGATAAAAGGAGATGATCAATAACTTCCTCTCAGGACGATGACAGCACAAAACTCAAAATCCTACTGAGATTAAATGCACTTAATTACCTCCCACAACTCAGCTGCATCACTTGTCAGGCGATGGATCCAGAAGAGCTGCATTCCTCAGCTTCACTCCTCCCCCTGGCTGCAGTGTGTCGGTAGGAGGAGGGTTCGAGTCCCAGCCGCTCTCCAGACTGAGCTCCTGACGCTGAGGAAGATCATCAATGAAACTGAGAGAAGCTCGAATCCACAGGTGAGTGTTCCATCTCCTCTTTAACTGCCCTGTCACACGTTGGGAAGGAACAGAGTTAAACTGAAGGAAATGTTTTCACTGCTGATTTCTGTTTCTGAGATAAACAACAGTTGATTTGTTTATGGACATATTTCATACCAGTTCCATGGCGAAGTTTCAAAGTTCGCTGTGCCAACGCGGACATGCTGAAAAAGTCCATAGCAATCACAGACTCAATCTGAGATCTCATTATTCTCCACGAGGAATTTGTTCAAGTGCAACGACTGATAAAAATAAACTTTATAAAGAATACCCTGCACCCAGAGATCCGGATATCACTTCAACAGTCTCTGTGCAGCAGCAGACACACAACAGAGCAGCAGAGTTGTATCAGTGACCGTTAGAAATTTTGTATTTCTCAATAAATTATTTAGAGAAACAGGAATTTTTCATTCAGAAATCTAAAACTGGAGGAGCAGACGGATGAATACTTATTAAAATAAATAAATATAAATATGATATCGATACCCATCAAAAAATGTCTCAGCTCCTTGATCAGAAGAGGAAATTCTCCTTGTTCCTGATGGTTACTCAGGATTGGACGGAGTGAAACGACCACAAAAGTCACCTCACTGCTCAACTCTTTGTTGTCTGACATTTTAAAATTAAAAGTAAAAAATGTGTGTTGGAGTAAATAAGAGTGAATAAATCTGAATTACCTGTATGTTAATGAAAACTACTTTTATGTGTCATACATCCTTTCATATTTTGACTTACCTTTTTTAACAGTAATGTTTAACAAGTAACAGCTAGAAAAACTTGTGTCATCCCTGACATATTGTTTATTTTGTGAGTACTTTGAGTACCAAATCATGTTACACCCCTGGTCTAGGGGAAATCAGAGACATAACATGTGGTGCTCTCCCCATTCTTCCCACTCCCAAGCAGGCCAGTGTCACCAGGTATTTTTGTTTAGTGGTAGCTTTTTATTTTCACTTCAGAGGGAGAGAAAACAAACACAACAAACAAAACAATCTATCTCCCTACTTTCCTGCTACAAAACAAAAATGTTAACAAAAAGACAAAAGCTTACCTAGCTCCTAAACCAGGAAACACAGGAGAAAACAAGGGTAAATGAAAAAAGGCTTCTCCCTCCTACAGGGCTACCACCCACACTTTTCTACTTACATACATACGCAACAAAACAACACTTAAGACAGACACTGGTCCTAGTTGGATGTGGGAGAATCGGTGGAGAGAGTACTACATGTTTCTACATTAAACATTTGTTTTGCTACACAGCTCTGTACATAAGTACTAAAGATCATGACACTGATGCTTTATAGGATGATGTTGAAGTATTAATATAGACATCAATGTGTAACATTTATATGGAAGGTAAATGTATATCAGTGGAACAGAAGAGAATACTGTGGCCTCTGACTGATTTCATACAAGAGACAAGAAGGTTGAAAAAAATTGAAATTTTGTCATATTTGTTAACATTTTCTTTTTTTGATTATTGTGTGAAACCAAGTTAATATTCATCCATTGTTGGTAATTGCTTGTTTCGGCTCCAGTTATTGTTTTATAATAACCGGTATGGGGGGGGGGGGGGGGTTCAAGTATTAATAAAAGTCACAAAATGCACCTTGGACTCATGGATCCTTTTTTGAACGCAGCAAGGAGCCTGCTTTGCTGCATCTTTTTCTTTTCATGGACAATAGTGCTACATTTATTGTGTTCCATGATTTATTGTTGATATACAGTTTAGTTACTAGTGGTGGTAATGATGATGATATATAAACTCAGGTCATGGGAAGAATATATATTAAAAAATGTATCCTTAAAGTGACCATAGAGTCAATGTTTTTTATAGCTTTAAATATAATGTAGGAATATTTCATCATTTTAGCAAAGTCAACTGTACAATGTGTCACACTAATGCCAAATGTAAAATTAAGTCACTGCACACAAGTACTAAGAGAGCCCCCCCCCACACACACACACATACACGACCACTCAAGAGTCAGTCTCAGCTGTCAATCATGACACTATCTATCATTGTGTCCATCAATTTAATAAAAAAATCAAATGAGATCTCATGCTAGATGATACCGGGAATCAGAAGTGGATCCTCATCAGAACACCAATGAACTCAATTCACCTCTTGTCATGAGTGCACTCGCCTGGTTTTAGTCATGTGACAAAACCGGTTATTCAACAAGATAGCAAACAATTCCCGTAAGCTTATAAGGAAGTGATGAATAAATATGTCAACAATGAAAAGCAGACTGTTTACGAGAAGAGGTTGGGAGTGATCCTTGTTTACACCGGCTGGACGACATTCTTTTATTTTGTACTTTTGCAGACACGTAAACTGTTGGTTGAGTGAGAGAATTACACTGTCGCTTCAGACAAACACAAACGTAAGCATAAGGATCAAACACGAAAGCCGGAGCAACTTTAAAAAGTTGTCAAAAAATAGATCGGGGTTGTCAGTATCTTGCACTCAGCGATCTATGCCAAACTAAATGTTATGATAAAAACTAAATGCTCAAAGGAAGAAAGAGGGAAGAGTAGTGAAGGTAGTGCAGCTCCACCTCGAGGGATTTATAGTTGATGCTCGGACAGTAAAATAATCACATTCCAATCCAACAATAACAAGCAAAGGCACTGCCTCTGTAACCAGACTCAGACTCAGACTCCTGGCAGGGGCTTGAAGCTTTATACATTTAGCCCCTCCCCCTGGGCTTAGATAGCAAATTAAACAACATGATGGCAGTGGTGTATAAAGTACTTGAAAGCCATACTTTGAGTTGTGAAAGTGACTTAGGTAAAAGTAATAGTCACCCGTCAGAAAATGACTTCAGTAAAAGTCTTAAAGTAGATCATATTAAATGTACTTAAGTATCAAAAGTATCTGGTGTTGAAATGTACTTAAGTATCAAAAGTACAAGTACAAGTACCAAAGTTAAAAAGTAATGGACCAGTCCATCGTAACTTTGTTACTTCCCCCCATTGCATGATGGGCAAAACCAATACATGGAAACAAAATAACTGGTAAAACCGCTGAATAGTGTGTGTGTGTGTGTATGTGTATGTGTGTGTGTGTTTGTATGTGTGTGTGTGTGTGTGTGTGCTCCTGTACAGATATCTTTGTGAGGCCCAGTTGGTGACATTTTGACCCTTAAGTAAGACAAAGTGACATATTTTCCAGAAGGGAGAGAACAAGAGAGAACCTGTTGTTCCAGTTCATCAAATGCTTTCGGTTCTGCTTGTCTAGTATAAATAGCAGAGCTGACGGGAGCAGCCGCACAGTCTCCTGTAACACCATGTCAGGTACGTTTTCGTTTATATGCTGGAAACTTAGTTTAATGATTTGATTGATCTGATTTGAATGTCTGATAATAACAGTGGTTCTGAAACTAGTGAAACAACAAGTATTTCTCTTCCAGGTTCTGAGGCACAAGGGAGTCAAGGAAGACAAGGAGAAGTCAGACCATGTCTGCAGTGAACAAGGAAGAAGGAGCGCTTACAGGTACATCCCTGTGAATACTTTGAAAGATCTGGGCCTTTAGATCAAATGGAGCTCAATAAATAATTAAATACATTTATAAGCAGAGGAAAATGATAAAGACTAAATTCCCTCATCGCGGTAATGATCAGGAGTTAAACTCCATAGCTTGCAGTACATTCCAGCAAATGCAAAACAGGAACAGCAACTTACTGTTGTAGAAACGTTCGATCAATTACATCACACCCAAGATATTTTGGCCTCAGTTTTTCACAATGGGAGGAAGTGGAGACATGTTGTCTATCTTTTCATTAAGTCCACTGTCACCACAAAAACTCTTTTCAGTTCAGGTCGCAGATTAAAGCAATTCTCTGTGGGCAGTGCAGGTTGACTTTCACAACAGGCCCAGTGGGTGCAGGTCACACAGAATCTTGGTCCATTCATACAATACAGGACTTAATTTAGAAAATTATTAAAGTCACAATACAAAAGATAGTTCAATAAGAAATATTTGTGAAGTTATGTACAGAACTTAATTTGATGGTTTAGACTAGCAACAGGTTCAAATAAAGACAATTTGAACATCTTGGCCACAAACTAAACCGAAAATCTACTATGTTCGAGTCTGTAGAATAACTATATTTGGCTTTGTGGAAATACAGTAACAATTGTTCTGTGAAACTTACAAGTTAATATATATTTTTCTCCAGATTTTGACGCACAGAGGAATTAAGGGAAGGCTTTGACCATGTCTACAAGAGACCCAGAAAGTGAAGAGCTTGCAGGTAACTCATTCAACTTTTATTTGTGTACGGACACAGAAAGCTTACAAAGCAATATGTTGAGATCTGTATGCTTGTTGCGTGAATGGGCACAAAGCTGTAGCTACCAAATTTATACTGAATTCTGTCCAGCTGAGGACGTTAAAAACTTGGGTTGATTATACGAAGTAGACGACGAGCAGGGTGTTAGACCAGTGTATCAGGTCCTGTCTTACGGTGGTAGTAACAATATGTGATTGGACTAGAAGCCGCTTGCCCATGTCCACCAACATCTTATAGTCTCTGGCTTGCTCCACCTGACCAGGAATGGTCAGATGGAGGAGAACCTCTCTGTTCCTGTTCCCCCTCACAGACAAACGTTTTCCTTTGAATTGCATTTGATGTTTTGGATGTAAATGCATTGGTAGTAGTTGTCTTTGTGTCTATTGTTGCTGCAAGGCATGTGAGTACCTGGTTGTGTGTCCACGTATACCTACCTTGGGAGAGACTTATTTTACAACCAGTGAGGATGAGGGTAGCATAGTGGGCAGGATGGATCTTCGTTCAGCCACTGCTGTAGGTTTTTGGGTGAGGGAGAGACGTCGTAGGTTGCTCTAAGCAGGAAGCTAATCCTGCTAGCTTCCATTCCCCACAGGTCCTTCCAGCTGATCTGTCTTTTCTCTATGATTTCCCATCTCATCCACTGCCCCTGTCTTGCTTGAGTGACAGCCTTCACACATCTTGCTGCCTCTTTCTGATGCCAGATTTCCAGGACTACCAATTGTCACTGATCTGAAGGAGTGGCCTTGTTCCACAGGGAACTACTCTGACCTAGGCTCAAACCTCCGCTTCCCTGTTAACGTGACCCAAAATGTCAGTGTTCTAGAGTGCTGCTCTTACCTGTTGGTTGCTTCTTTTGGTTTCCATTTCCGTTCTGTTGTCAATGATGGTCCAACAGCCCGTATATATTTGTCTCTGGACTCTGAGAGAGTCTTCAGCCTTGTTTTGGTGAATTTAAACTCCTCTACAAGACCTGAGAGAGGCAGCTCGAGGAGGACATGTCCCTTCAGGCCGATGTTGCTCAGACATCTTAGGATTCCTATACGTAACAATGAAAAGTTTTGGTTTCATGTGAATGAAGTATTTGCTCCCAAATGTTGTTCACAAGAAAGATTTACAGTATGTTACACTGCAAAATAACACACACCCAAACAACTAAACATACATATACAATCCAATAGGTGGTGCCAGTCGTGAATTTCTAAAATGTATGTTCTCTTTCTCTTTGACAGCCCTGTTGAACTTTCTTGTCAAACTTGGACTGAAGGACTTTTATCCCAACAAGCTCAATCTACGGTCTCTCTTTGAGATCAACAAAAACAGTATTGAGGAAAAAACTGTTTTATCGCTGGAGGAAATACCATGGTGTTTCCTCAGAAAACTGTTCAAAATAAACGCAGAATGCAGGAGCTCAATACAATCATCAATCAGGCCAGAGGAAAACATTGAGGAAGACAATGATCTCTCTGATGAAGACCTTTACACGGCTGATGACTCTAGAGACGATGAGGTTAACCCCCTCGACCTCATAGTCGCTCTCTTCCATTGCGCTGACAGCTCCCTGCAGCAGGAAATGGCCCTCAAGATGTCAATGTGCCAGTTTTCTCTTCCACTGCTGTTGCCCCGCGGCCACAAGAGTCAGTGTACCCTGATGCTGTGGGCTCTGAGAGACATCGTCAAAGAGTGGCGTCCACATGAAATGTCTGAATCAAGAGGGTTTGTTGAAGACAACATTGTCCAAGCAAATATACCATTCTTCTCCTTTGTGAGGCTGAAGAACAGTAGTTTATCCAAGTCCCAGATTTTGAATCATGTCCTCAGCAGTGGGCAACAGAACTGCAACATCTTCATACACAGAGATGTGGAAGGGGGGGGGGTCAAAAGAGAAATTGTGAATGGTCTTGTTGAGGTTTGCTGGTACCTTCCCTCTGGCGGGGAACAACTTGAAATTTTTTCTGAGCCTACTGCATTTGCAAATTTGCGAGGGGACATCTGTGAATCACTCACACAATTCAACTTTCTCTTTCAAGTATCAACAGCTACCTTTTTGTTTCTGGACAGCGTTGAAGAAAGTGAGCAAAGGATTCTATCTTCTCTTCAAGATGTGAAATCCAAACTCTTCTTAGTCTTCAATCGAAAGGGAGGGAATGCCAGTGAGGAAATGATGTCTGTGAAGAGATTGGTGGATGAATTAGGTTTACCAAAGAACAGACTGAAGGTCAAAGACCGGAGGCTAAATGTGGCAGAGTTCTCAAAGAGACTTTGTGAGGTCATCAAAGCTTCCCTGTCAGATGCGAAAGACACCATGAGCATTGTAGATATGGTTGAAAAAGCTGTTGAACTTGGTCTGTCTGTGGACGAAAGCAAAACTGACGAACAGAGAAAAGCAGCTGAGGAGATCATGGACGACATTGGAGTGCGAAGTATACCACACTATAAAAAACTAAATCTTACTTTGCAAGGAGCGAACTGGAAGAGGTTGTCAAAGTTAGAAAAGGAAGAGTGTAGACTGAAGACATCAGGTGATTCTGGCCTTGAGGACTATAAATGTAAACTTCAGGAAGAAAAAACTAAAATCCGACAGGAGCAACAAAATTCTGACGTATCCAAAGGAATGAAGACTTTCATCAAGTGCTTATCTACAAGTGACAAAGAAAAAAGAGATGTTTTCCTGAAGTGGATGAAACTGAAGTTTAATACACATTCACGAGTCGAACTCTCTGTGTTACGTCACAAATTCAAAGTGCAATGCAAGAAGAAAGACGTCAAACTCATAGCAGAGTTAGACCAAGCTTTGGTGGATAGCTCTTTAGGAACAGAGCATTACATGAGAGAGATGGGACTGATCTACGAGTTCTCAACCAGCAGCTCAACAACAGCTGATGAAATATCCCAGCTCCCTGGTTTGGCAGCTGAAATGCTGTTGGATGGATATCCTTTAGAGCTTTTGGACGGAGATGCCTCCAACGTCCCAGAGAGATGGGTGACAGACGTACTGACGGAGCTTCACAAGAAGGTTGGACAGAGGAGCAGACTGTTGGTACTGACTGTGTTGGGTGTTCAGAGCACCGGTAAGTCAACGCTCCTCAACACCATGTTTGGTGTGCAGTTTCCTGTCAGCAGCGGCAGATGCACAAGAGGAGCTTTCATGCTCTTCCTCAAAGTTGGAGAGGATTTGAAAAGTGAGTTAAACTGTGATTTTATTGTCCTCATTGACACAGAGGGTCTTAAGTCTCCTGATCTGGCACAACTAGAGGACAGTTACGAGCACGACAACCAGCTAGCAACCTTTGTCATTGGCTTGAGTGATGCCACCATTATCAACATAGCAATGGAAAACTCAGCAGAAATGAAAGATGTCCTGCAAATTACAGTGCACGCATTCTTGAGGATGAAAGAAATGGATGACAGAAAAAAGCCAGTTTGTCATTTTGTTCACCAGAATGTTTCATCGGTTTCAGCTCATGACAAGAACATGACAGAAAGAAAACATCTCCTGGACCAACTCAATGAAATGACTCAAATTGCAGCTGAAATGGAAAAGAAACCTTCTATCAAAGAGTTCACGGATGTGCTGGACTACGACATGGACAAGAACAACTGGAACATCCCACGACTCTGGCATGGAACTCCACCAATGGCACCAGTGAACACAGGTTACAGTGAAGCTGTGGCAGATTTCAAGAAAAATCTTTTGCAAACAGTGAAGAAGAACCCGTGCAATGAAGTGTTGCAGATCCCAGAGTTTCTGGAATGGATGAAGAGTCTCTGGCGGGCAGTGAAATATGAGAACTTCCTCTTTAGTTTCAGAAACCATCGTGTGGCTCATGCCTATGACAACTTGTGCACAGAGTTCAATCAGTGGGAATGGGAGTTCAGAAAAGAGATTCTGACCTGGCAAACACAAGCAGAGGTAGAAATCTTGAATGCTGACAATGAATCTGAGGTAGAAACTTGGAACAGATTAGTTGGAGGAAAAAAATCTGAGGTGTCAGACAAAATAACAGACCAACAAACAAAAATGACTGGAAAACTCTCCGACTACTACAAGATGAAAGACAAACGAGCTCATCTAATAGAGAAATACAAAGAGGACTTTTTAAACAGTGTCAAAGGCCTTGGAGATGAAATCAAACATTCTGTGTGGGCAAACCTGGATTGCATCCTAGAACTAAAACTAAGTTTAAAAAAGGTTCAGGACATTCAGAGAGAATACAGAGGTGTGATTGAACAGAAGGTCATGAAGCTCCTGGGTGACTGTGACGCGTCAACTCTGACTGAGGAAGAGCTGACACAAGAGTTTGAAAAGATGTGGGCTGAAGCCACTGGAAACGTGTCCGGCCTGGAAGAGCGAGACATTGCAGCATGCGTCCTGAAGCAGCTGAGAAAAGACTTCTGTAATCAGAACGTCAATGAGGCTTTGCAGAAAGCAACAGACCTAAAGGAAATGGGGACAGGTCCATTTAAAACTAGACCTGATCACGTAGACACTCTTATGCAGAAGCACCAACATCTGTTGGAAGGAGATTTGCAGAGCGTTGCAGACAGAATCATTGACTCTTGTACAAGGTTTGTACGTGATAAGGTAAAGACCGATGGAGATTACCAGGACTCTTTCACAAAGGATCTTCTAAAACAAATTGATGAATCCCTTAAACAAGGTAACAACCATCACAAAACAAATATGCAGTTTGAGATTGACCTGAAACTTCACATTTGTGGCATCGCTTCAAGGGAATTTGTCAACATGCACAAAAGATTCTTGTCAGATAATAATCCACACACTCAGCTGGAAAAGTACAAGACTCAGTACCTGTCAGATTTTCTCGATTTATACAAAAACCACTGCCAACGCAAAGCCAAAGATTTTGTCCAGTCTTGTATCAAACCTGCAGTGAAACAGTTCATCTGTGGATCTCTGGGAGTAAACATTGTGGATCACATTCTGACAAGTTCCCATTCAGCAGAGTATAGTTCTCGCACAATCTTCCAGTACAACATTCAGGAAGAGTTGCTGCTACAGGAAGACTTCGAGAGTTTTGTCAGTTACATTGCTAACTATGAAATATATGTTAAGGATTGGATATTTGAGCAAATCCTGCAAAAGATGTCAGAGGACAAGACTTTGTGCAAACTGAGGAACAATAATCTACAAGTCATCTACAAAAAAATATCAGAAGCGATAGATCAGGCAGCAATAGGAGAGGATGGTGCTCCGCTGCCAGATAACAAGGAAAGCATCACAAAGCTAATCAGCAACATGCGCAAACATTTGATGAAAGACATCTCACTTTCAGTGGAGGCTGAAAAAAACACCTTGTTTCAAATCCAAAGCTCATGTGATTCATTCATCAAGTGTCTCAAGATCTCAATGAAGGAGTTGAAGGACCAACTGGAAGAGGAGTTCTCAAACTCTGATGACATCACTGAGACTCTGAACAAGCTTCCAATCAAACCACAGGATCAGCTTTTCAAGCGAGTGATTGGTTGTGGACGACAGTGTCCATTTTGTTATGCTCCCTGTGAGGCCGATGGCAAAGAACACACGCAGCATCATGCAGCCATTCATCGGCCACAAGGTCTTGGCAATATCAGTTATGAGTCAAATAAGAAGCTGGTTGATTCCCTGTGTACAACTGAAGTTCACAGTGATCGTTCATTCAGAAACTCAGACACGAAAGGGGAGTGGCATCCTTACAAGGACTACAACAAGTACTATCCAGACTGGATCATTCCTCCAGACCGCACCATAGAAGTATCTAACTACTGGAAGTACGTCCTGGTGAAATACAATGACAGATTTGCTGAAAAATATAAAGCCGAACCAGCTGATGTCCCAGAGGCCTGGAGGAAACTCACAAAGGAACAAGCTCTGAAGGGTTTGAACGACGCCTTCAACATGAAGTGAACAAAGTGCAACTGAACACATCAGGTAATTCAGTCCAATTTATTATGCAGCAATAGATTCACATTCACTTGGATGAAATATTATCTTTACTCAACTATTTTTTGACACAGACTCCGGAAAATGTCCAGACTTTGTTTTTTTCCAGTTTCACATCTTACATTAGAAACGTCATCAACAGCCCCACTCACTTTCTGTGAATGTTCTGGACATTTTCCTGCTGTGTTCTCACATTCTCTACGTTCTCACTTACAGCCTCTCCAGAAAGTCTCAGGAACATGTCTGGACCTCCGTGCAGGTCTGAAAGCAAATTCAGAGAACTACAAGTCTTCAGTCTAATTCAGCTTCAGGAAAAATTACTATTTTGGGGGGAAACTGTGCAAGAGATTATTGTTTGGTTTGTTTTTGTTGTTTAACTCTTGTGTATCTTTTTGGTTAATGTGACTAAACGACCAATTTATTTCAGTGAAAATGAAAAAAGAACAACAGAGTTAGTTTGGACCTCTGTGCATTTTATTTTCTTTACGACTCTTCGAAGATTTATTTTTTGGTCGTTTTTTTTACGGTGTCAAGAGTCACTCACCCTCCAGCAGAACAACTTGAGTGCATGAAATGACAATGATAAAATAAATAAACGAGAAATGTCAAAATGAATGTATTTATGTATATTTTTTACCTGTATTTTTGTTCCTTTTTGTTGCCGTATGTTTGTGCATATGATGAATTATCTTTTATATTACTTGACGTAGTTCAGGGCAGAGAAACAGATGTGCACGGTGATGTGGATGATGAAGTTATGAATGTATTTTCTCTATGTACGTAATGACTATAATGAAAACAATGGTGATATACAATATACTAAGACCATGTGATGAAATATTCAGTAATATACTGCCATTTATATCGTTACTTTTATTTTTTAAGTTGTTTAAGTTTGCTCAAGTAAATATTATTATTCAAATATTGGTAAGGATTCATATTCTTCTGATTAAAATGTATTTTTCCATTATTTACATGCTCATTTTCTAAATGACAAGTACAGTACCAGGGACATGATGATGATGATGATGATGATGATGATGATGATGATGATGATGATGATGATGATGATGATGATGATGATGATGATGATGATGATGATGATGATGATGATGATGATGATGATGATGATGATGATGATGATGATGATGATGAAGCACCAATTGTCTTCGTACATTTTTATTTTTTGACTTTTTTGCTCATGTTTAGATATCGACGAAATAAGTGAATGACATTTGATAATGTGACGAATTTACAAGCTTCAATAAATGATGAGTCAGTTAATCATAGTTTGTGTTTGACTTTTTCTGATCACAAATGTTTTTTTTTGTTGATAGTTGCATAATGAATAGAGATATTATGTAAAAGGAACACATGAAATAAAATAATAATATTATAAACAAAGTTTTCAAATAAAGAAAATAGCTATACACATTTTGTTTATCTTAAATTAAAGAATGATGCCATGAAAACCATTTTGGTTAGCATTCTGCATTCAGTTAGTTTCCGCTGTTGATGTAACATGGTGGGACACACAGGAAACTCTGCAGCTTCACGCCACTCACCTGCCACTTTGGTAAAACAGCCACAAGGGGGCACCCAAAGCACAGCTCCAATTTATCCAATCAGCACAGGCCAAAGGGAAACCAGCTGAACACACACACACACACACAAAAAGTATCAACCTGGAGGGTAACTATTTTATTTATTTTATTTTATTTTATTTTATTTTATTTTATTTTATTTTATTTTATTTTATTTTATTTTATTTTATTTTATTTTATTTTATTTTATTTTATTTTATTTTATTTTATTTTATTTTATTTTATTTTATTTTATTTTATTTTATTTTATTTTATTTTATTTTATTTTATTTTATTTTATTTTATTTTATTTTATTTTATTTTATTTTATTTTATTTTATTTTATTTTATTTTATTTTATTTTATTTTATTTTATTTTATTTTATTTTATTTTATTTTATTTTATTTTATTTTATTTTATTTTATTTTATTTTATTTTATTTTATTTTATTTTATTTTATTTTATTTTATAGTACAGGTGTCTGTCTGTAATGTTGTGTTCTCTTGTCCTGTGTTGATACTTCAGAATTATTCCTCGTCATGAGTGAGTCGTCCTCAAACTCTTATATTCTGTCACTTTTATAGTTTGTGTTCAGAGTGAAGATAGAAAACTTTGTGTTCATCCTACCTGGTTCATCTGCACTGAAGATTTTAAACTCAATGTTTACATCAAATTAAATAGAATCTTCTTTATTACTGTTCACCTGAGTGTTTTAATGGAATCTATGAGTGTGTGTAATGTTGTGCAGCTTCTTAGAGCTGTTGGGCCGAGGTGAAAACGTTGTATTTCCAGTTTGGGGCGAATGTCTTGAGGGGAAGTAAAAACAAAGATGTAAGAAATGAAGGAAAGAAAAATATGATTTCTGTGACTTGCTCTGCACTTACTTCACTGAAAGGTAAAATCTAAATGTGCAACGTAGATTCAGTAAGAAAGATAAAAGGTGATGATCAATAACTTCCTCTCAGGACGATGACAGCACAAAACTCACAATCCTACTGAGATTAAATGCATTTAATTACCTCCCACAACTGAGCCTCATCACTTGTCAGGCGGTGGATCCAGAAGAGCTGCATTCCTCAGCTTCACTCCTCCCCCTGGCTGCAGTGTGTCGGTAGGAGGAGGGTTCGAGTCCCAGCCGCTCTCCAGACTGAGCTCCTGACGCTGAGGAAGATCATCAATGAAACTGAGAGAAGCTCGAATCCACAGATGAGTGTTCCATCTCCTCTTTTTTTTTTTTTTTAATACTTTATAAACAATATTCAGATACATAACAAATTGTTGACAAGACATAATACAAATTCACAAACAAAAACAAAACATAGGGTTAAAACACACACCAAAAACAAACAACAAAATAAAAACAAGCTGCCAGACAGATTACTTAATTACATATATGGTCTTTTGGGAATGTTCTCACAATAGCCCTATCTCAAAGATAGGGCCAAGTAACATGAATAATTGAACAGAGTAATATACTACATCAACTTATGTAGCCAGGTAGGTCAGAGTTGCTGTGGAGTTAAAGATATATTGCACTGCGCCAAAGCAGGTCCCCATGTTCTCTCAAACCTTTTCTGTGTGTTGCCTTTGTGGTGACGCAGTTTTCCATTTGAATAACAGAGAACATCTCGTTAAGCCAGTGTGTGAAGCAGGGTGGAGAAGTAGACTTCCAAGTCGGAAGAATACGTTTCTTAGCAACCACCATCCCAAGGTGGAGAGCAGTTTGTGTGTCATAAGGAAACTTAAGAGTCTCTGCAGAGCATCCAAGGATGGCCAGATCGTAGTTTGGCTGAAAGTCTCCAGAATAGGCTTTTGAGAGCCACTGAAAAATGTTCCTCCAAAAATTATACAGTTTAGGGCAAAACAGTAAAGGTGCGCCAGTGAACCCTTAGCAGCACCACACTTATCACATTGAGAGGAGACCGATGGGAAAATGCGGTTTAGCTTTTTTTTTTTTAATAGTGCAGTCTATGCAACACCTTGTACTGGATTAATCTATAACAAGAATTTAAGAGTTAATCCGAGTCATTGCCACCTCCCAGAGCTCAGCTGATATATCTGAGTTCAAGTCCCTAGTCCAGGCCTCCCTAATGAGGTCAGAAGAAATCTCATCAGCCAGACATTCTATCAATGAGGGGAAATCAGAAGCAGTGATGATCACAGGAGACCGACAGTGAGACAGAGAGACGGAATTCAGACGGACAAAAAAGGGCTTTAGGTCCTTGGGGGTCATTCTGACTCCTATCTCTTCTTCATTATACAAAGCTTATTTTGATAAACTAATTTCTCAGATAAGAAATGACCTAGAAAGATGGGGGATGCTCCCCCATCTTTAGTGGGTAGAGTGGAGACCATCAGGATCAATGAATTGCCAACGATGCTGTTTCTCTTTCGCTCACTTCCTATCAACGTCCCAGTGTCGACATTTAAATAGCTGGACAGATTTATTTCTGATCCACGATATACCAGCTACTTGAGGGAACGACTCTCAGGCCTTTCTCACAACTTCAGATCCAATATAGAATTTTGCCTAATGAGGTGTTCAGATGTTTTATAATACGACGTTATTTTGACAACAAATAAGGAATAGGACGGAACAAAAAAATTACAGACAGATTTTGAGAGGATGAGTGAAATTGGAGAGATTGTAAATTTTGTCTTAAATCATACTTGAACCACAGTGGCTGGTTTTATGGAACATACCTTCAAGTGGGTTGGGAAATAACTAAATGTATATGTGCAGAGCTCTAGTGTTAATAACCCACAACATGATCACAATGAACTGGCTCGAACCCCAGCCACCTACCTTGGACCAATGGACCCAAAGACTCAGCGAACAGCTAAACTACAATTCAGGATGGACATTTATCAGAGAAATGGTCGTCTGTCATAAGGTATTTAGCAAAGTGAACATATTGTATCTATTTGTAGTATTTCTTTGGACACTTTGAAAAATGAATGTAACCCCTCAACTCATTACATGTCTCATGCCATTGCATTGATAACTTTTCTTATGTACTTTTAGACCAAGACTATTTGTGTGTAAATTATAATGTGAGATTCACTGTCAAGGAACTTGTTTTAATAAATGTAACCGTTGTAAACAGTGGTGACACGACACAGTGACACTAGACAATAAGTGTCGGGCCTCATTTACCAAACGGTGCCATGTGTCTGATCCATTGTGTAAATGTGTGTTCGCCCCTTCGCCCTCATGACAAGACGCCACCACAGCCTCCTCTGTGAGTCATGTGATCTCAGAGAATTTAATCTTTAATGAAGTGGAAACTGTTTATTTTCATGTAAAAATAAAGAAATGATTCATGTAAACAAAGCAGACACAAGATTTTACAAGTGAATAAAACAAGCTGAGGTTTGAAAGAGACGTTTCTGTGATGATCAAACTGGATTTCGTGGTTTTCCTGCAGCAGTTGAATTAAATCATTTGAAGCTGAGATTTTCGACCTTATTCCGTTAAACAGTGAAACATGGAAAGTGAGAAACTCAAACTCAGGTCAGATCCGTCACCTGCGACTTTACAGAGAAGATCTTATCTGACGTGATTCAATAAAACAGCGTAAAATAAAATAGGTAACATTTAGACAGTAAATAAAGATGAAGCCCAATTATCTGCATCGCCCCCTGGTGGTTGGCTGCAGTATAGGTCATAAACCCCGCCTTCTCCATGTGTCTGATCAGCTGATTATTGAATCAAAAATTCTCTCTGTGTTGTCGCCGTGAGACGTGACGGACGACATGTTGCTCACCAACCAATCACCACTTGACGTTTCCATGGATACAATATTCTGGTATCAACCAGATTAAGACAATAATCTGAATAAGACACTAACGTATAAACAGGTTCTGATAAACTAAACCTTAATGAGATCATACTCAGAATAATCAACAATCATTGATAAAACATGATAACGTCCTGTCGGAGTTTACACAACATCTTGACATCCGACAGTTACAAGTGATGACATCACGTCCTGGACATAGTGAGGTCTGTGCGTGAAGTACGATCTTATTGTCTGATGTTGTATATACACTGTACATGAAAGAAAGTCCACTATAAAACTTTCTATCTCTTTTTACATGAGCAGGAACATGCAGATCAGTTATGAACACATGTGTGAAGAATCCAGAGAGAATGAAAATCATCAAAATGTGAATTCACATGTTTTTCATGAAGTCATTGAACTGATTCGATCTGATGAGTCCAGACGTTTTCATCTTCTCAGTGAAGCAGAGCCTCAGGCTCCCGGCTCCAAACCAATTATCTCTGTGTTTCTAAACGTCTTTCACCCACAGACTCACACCACTTTACATCAGAGTCATTAGGTGAAGCAGGTTATTAAACTATGTTCATGTCAAACTTCACTATTTGACAAATAACATGATTAAATTTACTTTGAACAGAAAAACAACCTCAGCTTCTCATTGGATGAAAATATTTCTGTTTCTTATTTTATCTGAAAAAGTTCTTCACCTCGTCATTTTCTTTTCTTCTTTATTTACATCAACTCTTAGAAATCACTGATGACTTTATACTTCAATGTACTGAGCATCTTATTTACAGCCTTGTCTCATCAATCTGTGTTCAGCCTCTGGATCCTCAGGACACAGCTCAGCCTCCGTCCACACACACTGTCCTCTTCACACTCAGCTCCACTAAGATCACCTCCACCTGTTGAGAGAAGAAGACATCAGTGTCCCAGAGACTCACTTCATCAGCTGTGAGTCAGTGATGCAGCTCATCCAGTAGAAAGAGCAGCAGGGACTTCAGTCCTGTTCAGAGGTGGAGCAGCTTCCTCTCCGCTTCATGTTCACGTGTTGGAATGAACACGCTAAGAGCTCAGTGTGTGTCCTCTGCATGTCAAAGTGCAGAGTGGACACCTGAGAGGTGGATTTACTGCTGTTACAGGTGAAGACATGTTTCACTGTGTGAGCACGTGCACATAAAAGGGGCGGGGTTTACTGTGTATGGCCAATCACAGACATGGACAGTTTGACTGAAGTCGCCCGTGGAGTCCGTGGAGTCGCCCCTGGTTCAACTCCACGGAGAAACAACAAAAAGACGAACCTCCCTACCCTGTCTAGTGCCTCTGAGCAAGGCACCTTACTCCCCCAACATCTGCTCCCCGGGCGCCGTACATGGCTGCTCACTGCTCTGTGTGTCCTGCACCAGATGGCTTAAAAGCAGAGGTTAAATTTCCCCTTGCATGAGTGTGCCTGTGCATGTCTGTGCATGTGTGTGGGATAAATAAATGTATCTTAATCTTAATCTTAATCAGAGCCTCATATTTCACAACCAGGATCAAACTGTTCTATAATAAGTCAATGTGTAAGTTACAGCGCCCCCTGGTGGCATCTGGTAAAAATATATTACGTGACCACAACATAATAACGTGTGTGAACGAGATAAATAACTCGAGGCCACGAGATCTGAATCTGTTGTTTACTAACAAGACGAGTGGAAGAGAAGAAGACACACACTGTCTCACTGTCTCTGAGGACACACACTGTCTCACTGTCTCTGAGGACACACACTGACTCTGATGACACACTGACTCTAAGGACACACACAATGTCTTAATGACTCTGAGCACACACACTGACTCTGATGACACACTGACTCTAAGGACACACACAATGTCTTAATGACTCTGAGGACACACACTGACTCTGATCACACACTGACTCTGAGGACACACACTGTCTCACTGACTCTGAGGACACACACTGTCTCACTGAATCTGAGGACACACACTGACTCTAAGGACACACACACTGTCTCTGAGGACACACACTGTCTCACTGACTCTGAGGACACACACTGTCTCACTGACTCTGAGGACACACACTGACTCTGAGGACACACACACTGTCTCTGAGGACACACATTGTCTCAACGACTCTGAGGACACACACTGACTCTGAGGACACACACACTGTCTCTGAGGACACACATTGTCTCAACGACTCTGAGGACACACACTGTCTCACTGAATCTGAGGACACACACTGACTCTAAGGACACACACACTGTCTCTGAGGACACACACTGTCTCAACGACTCTGAGGACACACACTGTCTCACTGACCCTGAGGACAAACACTGACTCACTGACTCTGAGGACACACTGACTCTAAGGATACACACAGTCTCACTGACTCTGAGGACACACTGACTCTAAGGACACACACAGTCTCACTGACTCTGAGGACACACACTGACTCTGAGGACACACTGTCTCACTGACTCTGAGGACACACTGACTCACTGACTGAGGACAGTCACTGTCTCTGAGGACAGACACTAACTTTGAGGACACAAACTGTCTCACTGACACTGACTGAGAACACACACTGACTCTGAGGACACACACTGTCTCACTGTCTCTGAGAACACACAATGTGGTGGAAACCTCTGACATCACTACTCAATAAAAACACATTGACCTGTCTTCAGGACTGACTCCACCCATCTACTGACCTCAGAGTCTCCAGTCGACAGGTTGGACTCTGCTGTAGATCAAGCAGCTCCTTCACTCCTGAGTCCTGCAAGTTGTTTCCTCTCAGATCCAGTTCTCTCAGATGAGAGGGGTTTGACCTCAGAGCTGAAGCCAGAGAAGAACAGCTGATCTCTGACAGACTGCAGTCCTTCAACCTGTAAATAAAGGATAAAACTTAACTGTCAATTAAACTGAGTTCATGTGGATTCAAGTTAAGTATGAAAAGGAATTATATTAAATTATAATTAAATGAGATCAATAGGGTATAAACGCTGTATTATAGATATGAGATCTACAAAAGTCAGTCAGTGAACTGACCTTAGAGTCTCCAGTCGACAGGTTGGATTCTGTAGAAAACCACACAGCTCCTTCACTCCTGAGTCCTGCAGCTTGTTGTCGGTCAGATCCAGTTCTGTCAGATGAGAGGGGTTTGACCTCAGAGCTGAAGCCAGAGAAGAACAGCCGATCTCTGACAGACTGCAGCTCCACAACCTGTACAAATAATAACAATGATTAACTTCTTGATAGAGTACTTTTTAAAAACAGTTTACAAAGTGCTTTGACAGCAAAGCAAGAAAAATAAATAAAAACTTGAACCCATAAAAGCAGGAACATGACAATAGAGATAAATGAACAAGTGAATAAAAGGTAAAAATGATAAAAACACAGTAAAAAGACAACATCACATAAAAACAAGTCTATAAAAATGTCTTTTAAGAAGTGATTTAAAAGAAGTCCCTGACTCTGCCTTATCTCCTCAGGGGGCCGTTCCAAAGCCGAGGGGCCCTGATGGTAAAAGCACGGTCACGGTTTAGTTTCAACCTGGACTTTGGAACAGCAGGATCCACCTGAGGATCTAAGGCTGCATGCAGGAACATACCAACTCAACAATTCTGTGATGTAGTTTGGGGCCAGATGCTTTAAAAGTGATCAGTAAAATCTTAAAATCAATTCTAAATCAGACAGGGAGTCGATAGAGAGAAGCAAGGATCAGGGAGATGTGATGTTGCCGTTTACTACCAGTGAGAACCTGCTGCGTTCTGAACTGGTTGGAGGCAGGAGAGAGACTTTTGGCTTCTTCCAGAGAGGAGGGAGTAACAGTCGTCCAGTCTAGAGAAGACTTGTATAAAGTATAAAACATCACTGTAAATTAAACTGATATAATGTGTGAAAATAAAGGACTTTGACTAAACATCCCTGTCTCTGTTTTCAGACCTGAAGTCTGAGTCAAGTTTTTCTGGATGTTTTCTGGAACTTTTCCTTCTGCCTCCTACTAAAGTTTCTGAGCTGCTCCATGTGAGAATAGAGCAGGTGAATGTCCAGAGGATTCACAGAGAGCGAGTGGACGTGTTGAGGACACAAACACGTGAGACGGACGTGAAACTAGAAGAAGACAAATATCTCAGGATGAAGAAGAGGAGCCGTACACGTAGAAGACGAAGACGTCAACTTGGAAACACGAGGACATTCCAGATGTTCTGGTGATGAGGGCCGACGCCGGTGTGGATGAGTTGTAAACATCAACACTGATCTTTCCACAGTTTATACATCAAGTCCGGCCTCCTGCTGCTCTACAGGCTCCGCCTCCTGCTGCTCCATCCGTTCTTCATATGTGAAAATCAGACTCAAGAAAATGTCCAGACACTATTTTACAGAGTTCATGACTGAAAACAACTTGAAAGTCCTCGTGTCCTCGGGGATCAGTTGTTTGTAATATGTAACTTCACCACTAGATGTCTCTCAATATCTTGCTGGATATGTTCAGGAGTCGTATACGTGGACTACGTTAACATGTTCGACACCTAGAGACGTCACTAACTCCTTCACAGTGAACCTTTAACTTAACATAACTTAACATAACCATGGTGTTGGGAAATGTTTTTTAACGAACCACAGGCCATCTTCCGGCCTACATGTAGTCAAAGCCTGGAAACAAGCATGGGCCTCTTTGTCTTGAGAGAGCCAAGGAACTCAATCTCCCAGGGGGCAACATGTTGCATTGTTTCAGCAACTTCACACAGAGCTGTGAAAAGCCACCAAGGGTCGACTCCAATTGGTCACTCTGGCCCAATGACCTGTGAGGTCACCGGTCCTATATTAGACCAAGGTCTACCCCAATTTTCTCTCTTTCCACCGACCCACTGATGAGACAGCCGTTTCTCCTGCATCTCCAACTCAAACCTTCACTTCCCATCCAACGAGAGCAGTGCAGCGGTGCAGCCCCCAGCTCATCTCATCAAGGAAACCGCCTCTCAAATCAAGCTTTTACAAACTCCTCGCAGCGACTCGATGTCCTGCAGGTAAAGACAATCAACCACCAATTGAACTGCACAGCTCAACAGGACCGGGACGGCAAAGCCAGAAGACGTCACACAACCAGCAGGACGAATTAAGAACGGCGAACTGCACAGCAACTTTCTCCCTTTCTAAGGACTGGTAACATTTTGGGCTTAATAATTATACAAGACGAACAAAGACTGTTCATTTGATTCTGTGTGACGTTTATAAGTTTATAAATATAATAATATAATATAAATATGTGTGATATTGTTGTTCTAAGTTGAATGAAAGTTAATTAGTTAGGTACGCTCTACACAGACTATTTCATGCTCTGATTACTATTCACCATATAAATCTTACCCCGCTACGAGTTGTAAAACCACTTCTGAAGAAAAGGGGGGGGGTGGCTACCATCTTAGGAGCTCACAGGAAGGTGGTACTCTCTTGGTCAACCACCATTTTGAAAGCACCCTAATTTACATAAAAACACACACACACACAAACTCACTCACATACACATCTTTGTTTAGCTAGTACGTTTGATAGTAATTTGTGTTTTTATACTTTATTATATTCATAATAAATGTTTTTCTTTCACAGATGTTCTTTCATTAATGTTGCATAAGTGAATTTTGCCAACCTCCACACTGTCAAGAACTCCATAAACCTTCACTGTTCATTATATAATCTTTGATAGTTAATATTGAGATTTCTAATTGAACTAGATCTAAATGAGACTGATCTTAATCAATAAATTGTCTATCTTTTCCTTTCTGTGAAGGGTGGTGCCCCGAGAGAACTTTAACAAACTAAAGTTATTATTTAATATTAATATTTTAAATATTAATGTTTTATATTTTATTTTGATAACCAAATTTATTGAATGCCTAAAGGCACCTATGGTATCACTCCTAACCATTATTGCACAACAATGGTTCTCATGGAGATATGTGTTTTGGCTCCGCCCCTCGTCAGAATGTTCCAACATGTTCCTGTTGCTGTGAACGAGTCGGACCCGGACAATCTCCTGCTGCTGCTTCAGCCCAGTCCCAGAACACCAACGCAGCACGCTGTCATGTGGTCAGTCCACAGGACCACCAGGACAAGTCCTGGTTAGCTTGGTTGACTTTTGACCTTAAAGCTCCAGTGTGGAAGATTCAGGTTAAGGATCCACTGTTAGAAACTGAAGAGAAAAGAATCCTAAAGATGTTTTCACCAGTTTCATCTAAACTGTACAAATTGTTGTTTTCTTTACTTTAGAATGAGACATTTAAGTTTTAAATACTTTATATTAACATTAGGAGCAGGTCCTCTCTACAGAGACAGACATTTTTTTTTAAAGTAGCAAAACCTGGACAAACTAAACCTTTTGAATTTCTACGACTAATGAAGCTACCACAGGTTCTCTTTCATGTTTGGAAGGTTGAGGGGTATTCAGCTGCAACATGACACTTCACCAGAAGATATCACTACACTCTACACACTGAACCTTTAACATTAAAACATGATGTCTGACCTCAGAGTCTCCAGTCGACAGGTTGGACTCTGTAGAAAACCACACAGCTCCTTCACTCCTGAACCCTGCAGGACGTTTAGACTCAGATTTAGTTCTCTCAGATGAGAGGGGTTTGACCTCAGAGCTGAAGCCAGAGAAGAACAGCTGATCTCTGACAGACTGCAGCTCCACAACCTGGATAAAGAAATATGAATATTAGAATGTGTCCTCCTGTTGTTGTGTATCGTCATCATGACCTCAGTCCAGTCGGTCACCTGAAGATAAATATCAGATCAGACATGTTGGACCATTGTTTCATTCATCACCTTCTTCTCTGTGTGTTGGTCACTGAGCAGGTTTGTGTAATTAAACACTGCTTAAAGCAGGGACGGCTCCTGATGTCACTTCCTGTTTGTTTCTACACTTATTGAAACGTGTTTCAATAAAGGATGTGTCTTATTTTGAAAACCTGAGGAGGATGAGTGCTCGGCCTCAGTCCACATGTTATTTACTGAGACTTTCTCAGTGATCAGGAGCAGGTGAGTGCAGGTGAATGGAGTTGATGAGGGGGACGTGACTGACAGGCTGGGTGAGGGACAGATGACTGAGGGACAGTGAGCAGAGCAGAACTGAGACAATTTAAATGAATAATAACCGAATGAGAAAGACAGTCTGAAAGGTGAAGAAGGATTTAAGGACCTCAGAGTCTCCAGTCGACAGTTTGGACTCTCCAGTCCAGAACACAGCAGCTTCACTCCTGAATCCTGCAGCTCGTTTTCTGTCAGATCCAGTTCTCTCAGATGTGAGGGGTCTGACATCAGAGCTGAGGCCACGACTTCACAGTGAGTCTCTGAGAGTCGACAACCAGCGAGTCTGTAATTAAAGAAAATATCTGTTAGAATAAAATCAGAAAACACAACATTCATACAAAACGTGATCATGTGACCCTCACCCTGGAAAATCCCCTTTTTGCCTCATGAACATGTCAAAAACTCAAGAGAATCCTTTCAGATTTGGTTCTAGCGTTCATTTAGACTGACAGAGGAACACATACACCTGAGAAAGGTTGTGGTTATTTTAAAAGTTTAAGTTTAAAAACTTCAGGTGAAGGAGTTTGAATGTGTAATTTTATTTAGTGTCCTAGACAACATGCGTCCTGGTTCAGGTCCACATTGTTCAGTTCTCATGTTGCCATGAGCTCTGAGTAAAGGAGAATTAAACCCTCGGCTACATGAGCATCAGATAACTGAGAATCTGCAACACACAACCAGTGAGTCACAGTGTAATAAAGTGTGTTATTGCTGGACTCACCTTTCTTTGGAAAGAAATCTGTCAACAGCTGCTTTCTGTCTTGTTCCTTTGTCTCTTTTATTTTCGGATTCACAGACTTTACGTTTGCTTTCCTGACATATTGAACATCACTTCTCCAGCTGTCACTCACTTCCATTATGTTTACAGAACAAGGACTAAACCATTAGTTTAGTTCAGGCCTTCAGTCAATCAATCCATTTAGTCAACCAGTTTCATTAAGCACTTGCTACTGAAATCAATATAAGTAATTATTAATATATATATATATATATTTTAAATCATTAAGGCTTTTCAAGGGCCCCCCCATTTGCGAACAGGAAGGTGTTACTCTATTGGTCAATCACCATTTTGAGAGCCCCTCATTAACACACACACATACAAACACACACACCAGCCACTTGTCCTGGAGCCAATCTCAGCTGACACTGAATCTCAGTCTCCAATCAAACTAACTGCGATCTCCATGTCTTTGGGTTTGTGGAGGAAGCTGGAGAACCCAGAGAAAACCCTGCAGACACCAGGAGAAGCTCCTCCTCACAGAAGGCTGCACTAACAATGTTGACCACTGCAACACCATGCTGCCCAAAACAATGAGGACCATTTAACACTGAGTGTATTTGAAGAACAACTCATCTGCACTGATTGAACATGTTATTGATCATGTCTGGACTCACCGAGCCTTCCTGCAGTTCCTCACAGCTGGGATCAGTCTCCATCGACCCTGGTATGATGTGTTGAACTTCTTCAGGTCCAACTCATCCAGAACCTTCTCTGACATCTGCAGCATGTAGGCCAGAGCTGAGCAGTGGATCTCAGAGAGTTTCTCCTTCGATCTGTTCTCTGACGTCAGGAACTGTTGCATCTGCTGATGAACTGAGTGGTCGTTCATCTCAGTCAGACAGTGGAAGATGTTGATGCTTCTGTCAGGAGAAATGTCATCACTCTGCATCTCCTTTAGGTTGTTGATGACTCTCTGGATGATCTCTGGATTGGTCTCTGTCCGACCCAGCAGGCGTCCTAAGACTCTCTGGATGATATTTTGATTGTTCTCTGTCCGACCCAGCAGGCCTCCTAAGACTCTCTGGTTGGACTCCAGACTGAGGCCGTGAAGGAAGCGAACAAACAGGTCCAGATGACCATTTGTACTGGTGAGGGATTTCTCCATGGTTCTCTTCAGGAGGTCATCCAGGGAGAAGGTACCCCATGTGTTCCAATATGTTCCCAATAAGTTCTTGAGTTCTTCTGTGTTCCTCTTGGTGTGGCAGTGGAACATGTAGACTGCAGCCAGGAACTCCTGAACGCTCAGATGAACAAAGCAGTAGACTGATTTCTGGAAGATCACACACTCTCTTCTGAAGATCTCAGTACAAACTCCTGAGTACACCGAGGCCTCTGTGACATTAAGACCACACCGCTCCAGGTCTTCTTGGTAGAACATGATGTTTCCTTCCTCCAGATGTTTAAGTGCCAGCCTCCCCAGCTTCAGGAGAACGTCCCTGTCAGCCTTCTTCAGCTGCTGTGGAGTCGTCTCATGTCCCTCACCGTACTTGTTGTTCTTCCTCTTTGTCTGAACCAGCAGGAAGTGTGAGTACAGGTCAGTCAGGGTCTTGGGCAGCTCTCCTCTCTGGTCTGTGGTCAACATGTGCTCCAGAACTGTAGCACTGATCCAGCAGAAGACTGGGATTTGACACATGATGTGGAGGCTCCTGGACGTCTTGATGTGTGAGATGATTCTGCTGCACAGCTCTTCATCACTGAATCTCCTCCTGAAGTACTCCTCCTTCTGGGCGTCAGTGAATCCTCGTACTTCTGTGACCCTGTCAACACATGCAGGAGGGATCTGATTGGCCGCCGCAGGTCTGGAGGTTATCCAGACGAGAGCCGAGGGAAGCAGATTCCCCTGGATGAGGTTTGTCAGCAGCACGTTGACTGATGACCTCTGTGTGACCTCAGACACAAGCTCCCTGTGGTTGAAGTCCAGAGAAGTTCTGCTTTCATCCAGGCCGTCAAAGATGAACAAAGGTTTACAGACAGCGAGCGTCTCTGCCGTGAGCTTCTGTAACGCTGGATGGAAAACACGGAGCAGCGTGAGGAGACTGTGCTGCTGGTCCTTCACCAGGTTCAGCTCCCTGAACGAAAGCACAGTCAGCAGACCCACATCCTGGTTTTCTAAACCCTCTGCCCAGTCCAGAGTGAACTTCTGCACCGAGAAGGTTTTTCCAACGCCAGCGACGCCGTTGGTCAAGACGACTCTGATGCCTCTCTGCTGGTCAGTGGAGGCTTTAAAGATGTCGTGGCACCTGATGGGAGTGTCGTGGAGGATCTTCTTCTTGGAAGCCGTCTCAAGCTGCCTCACCTCATGTTGAGTATTAACCTCTTCACTCTGTCCCTCTGTGATGTAGAGCTCAGTGTAGATCCTGTTGAGGAGGGTTCTACTTCCTGTTTCATCACTTCCTTCAGTCACGTGTTCACATCTCCTCCTCACACTGAGCTTATGTTCATCCAAAACCTCCTGCAGACCACGATCTGCTGAAAGACAAGAAACAATGTCAGAGACAGAGAATCTGCTAATTGTTTATCAGATAAAGAAAAACTACAGAAAATAAAAGCTTTTTAACTTTGTGCTTTTCTAACGATGTTACATGTTGATGCTGTATGAAGGAACAAAATAAAACCACATGTGCTGTTGTCAGAAGTGAAGACATCAGCAGACACATGTACAGTGCTGCTCTGACAGGCTGTCTGAGCTCCAGCTCCTGTTCTGGATCTTTGTCCACACTGGGGACAGGAGGAGTCTCCTGAAGAACCAGACTGGTCCCAGTATGAGGTGATGCACTGTCTGCAGAACCAGTGTCCACAGCTGGTGGAGACTGGATCCTTCAGGACATCCTGACACGAAGCACAGAAGGACGACTGCTCCTCCTCAGAAACATGACTCCTCTCCCTCTCCCTGTGAAGACATTTCCTGATAACTCGCATGTCACAGTCACAGGTTGTCATTACTTCTGTCAAGGAGGTTTTTTGTTTTCACCCCGTATGTGTGTGTTGGTTTGTTCGTCAGTGGGATTATAGAAACAGGCGGTTTCAGGTCTGATGAGGTCGGTGAAGAGAGAGCGTTTCCATGACCAAGCACCCGTCTCTGCGTCGCATGCGTTTGCACACTGCGGCAAGGATAAACGCTTCACTTCCTGTAGCCATTAGGTGGCGCTGTGATTTAAAGTCATGGTTTCTCTGTAGATATCATCAGGCCGGGACTCTTGTCTTATGTGTCTAGTTTGGACTTGATTGGACCAAATTTGTCCGAGATACAGACAGTGTTTTCATGGCGTTTAATCAAACTTTGACACCACACCACGGTCACACGGTGTGACGAAAAGTTTAAATATTGATAACTTTTGATCTCCATCTTGTTGTGATGACACTCATCTAAATTATAAGTTCATTTGATGAAAACTCTATGACAAGTAAATCAAAGTAAAAATGTGGAATATGGCCAAAATGGCCACTAAATCCAAAATGGCGGGCTTCCTGTTGTGCTTTTCATAATGCACTCACTTTTTTGTGCATTTGGTCATGATACACAACTGTCCTCATTTTTGTGAGGATCATTGAATGATAAATGAGGGGCTTTTCCGTAGATGGCGCTGTTGAGCTATTTTGCCGCGCCCATTTCCAAATACTCCAGAATACGTACATTTTCACCAATTTCTAATGTACTGCAAAATTTAGACATTTTTTGAGCATGTTGAGGCCCTCAAAAAGCCAATTCACTACGCTCAGAATAATCCTTACAATTTCAATAGGGCCTCCCACCGGAGGTGCTCGGGCCCTAATGAGTCTCTGGTGGATTTCAAAGTGGTTTCATAAGGACGTGTTTGTTCTTGGTGGAGGTCTGAGCTCTTTGAGTGATTCTGAGAGATTAGTCACCAACTTGAATGAAGCTGTGTCCTAATTCAGGGGCCACACTAGAGGAAACTAGATCCTCTTCAGAGCAGGTCACAGTAGAAACAGTCTCTTACTTTGTGTGTGAGGGTCCAGTTTCATTACTGAATAATGGAGGCTCTCTTCTGGACTGGTCACTCTTCAGAGACAGACAGCTGGACCCTGGAGACTCTGCTCTCAGTCTGTGGTCCTGACCTCTGCAAACACAAACATGTTTTTATTCAGAACACATCATTCACTGGTTCATTCTCTGAGGATTCAGTTTGGAGCTTCACATGTTTGTAGCAGGTCTCTTACTTTGTGTGTGAGGGTCCACGTTCATTACTGAAGTCTGGAGGAAAGTCTTTGGACCAGTTACTCTTCAGAGACTCACAGCTGAACACTGGAGACTGGGCTCTGTCCTCTTCCTCCTCATAACCACTCATCTTCAGTCTGAGAGGAAAAACACTGTGAGCTCAAACATACACAATGAGGCCAGGTACTTAAACTCAGTGTTTCTTCAAATATAGCTGCCTCCAGTAAGGACCACAGCACTGACCCTGCTCTGCTCAGGATCACCAACGACCTCCTCATGGCTACTGATGACTGCGTGTAAATGGAATGGATTTGTATTTATATAGCGCTTTTCTAGTCTGATGATGACCACTCAAAGCACTTTACTGTACAGTTTCCCATTCACCCATTCTTACAGTGCATCTATTTGCAGCACTTAGTTATTCTATGGGGGCCATTCAGGGTTCAGCATCTTGCCCAAGGACACTTCGCCATGCAGATGGTTCAGACTGGGGATCGAACCACCGACCTTCAGGTTGGAGGACGACCACTCTACCCCTCAGCCACAGCCGCCCATGTGCTCAGTCCTGGTACTTCTGGACCTCAGTGCAGCATTTGACACAGTGAACCAGAAAAACGGGGGGGGCGGGGGGGGACTGTACAGGACAGAAGTTCTGTGTGTCTGTTAATAACAGTCTGCCGCAGGGATCAGTTTTGGGGCCTATTTTATTTTTGTTGAACATGCTTCCCCTCATTTCATTTTTATGCTGACGATACCTGTGGTGGGAAGTAACGAAGTAGAAATACTTTGTTACTTCCCACCACTGGTATCGTTACTGTACTTAAGTAGACTTTTCACATATCTGTACTTCACTTGAGTATTTATTTCCCTACGACTTTTTACTTTTACTCGTTATATTTGAACACAACTTTCTGTACTTTACCTCTTACATTCTCAAAACTGGCTCGTCACTCGCGTGCCCGCTGCCTGGGGTTGAAATGTACTTAAGTATCAAAAGTAAATGTACCAGTACCAAAATTAAAAATGCTTTTTATCGTAGGCCTATACAGACACAAAACAACCCAAAATGTTTCTCCTCAAGATGTATTTCAACTGACTGAAAAATTATAACAACAATATGCATATATTGTATATAATGTATCATTTTACAAATTCGGAAACCCCAGATGCTGAGGTTGAAATAGTTATGGACTAGTGCATCTGAACTTCTAGAGACAACAAAGAATCAACTACAAACAAGTGCCTCTTGTGTCTGCCTGAGAACATTAATAAACCACAGTATAACCACTAAAAAATTCTGTAAATATCACTAAACATGGACCTTTCATCAGTAGCAAGAGTGATGCACAATGCCCCTTATGATAACTCAGCAAAGCGAAACAAGTTCTAGGCACACAAAATAAGATAGCTACTTTAAGACTTTTAATCAAGTCATTTTCTGACGGGTGACTTTTAACAAAGTCACTTTCAGGTAAGATATCTCTACTTTTACTCAAGTATGGCTTCCAAGTACTTTATACACCACTGGACGATACACAATTGTACTTGAACAGAGATTCTTGTCATCAGGTCCCAGCACATAAAAAAACAAATACTGCCATCTGCTGGTTCCCTCGTTGACAACACGAAGCCTGTGGCAGAGAATCTTAGAGTCTGGTTTGATGAAAGCTACATTTTGAGCATCTCACCAGTAAGCTTGTTCAGTCCTGTTTTTATCACCTGAGAAATGTTTCTAAAATACGATCCATGCTAATTTTAACCCTCAAGCGTTTGCTTTCTTTCTCTCTTTTCTGATTCCCTGACTTTACGTTTCCAGACATCGTTACCAACCTGTCGACAAGATTCTTGACGTCTGAGAGGAAAAACACTGTGAGCTCAAAGGAATCAGGACAAACAAGTCTGTTCAAGAAACACACCTAAAAATACCAAACAAGGAGACACACACACACTCAGGTGACTGTAACGTATCATTCTGAAAACACGTGACACACACACACACTCACACAAACACACTCAGGTGACTGTAACGTATCATTCTGAAATCACGTTCTGTTATTAAACACTTGCTGAACACTTGTGATGAAGATAAAACGTGAAACTGTGAGTTAACTCTGTTAATTAGTCCTTTGAAGGCTCTTTGTTCCACAGCTGCTGTTCACATCTGTCTCTGGGATCCAATCACATGAAACTACGTCTGTCACCAGGTGTGAACTGACAAACTTAGAGTCATGTGATCAGTAGACGGATGTTAACAGCAGGTGTGAGAGTGAGACAGTAAAACTTTCAGAAAGTTGTGTTCACACTCACCTGCTCACTTTTCTTCCTTCTGCTCATCCAGGTGAAAATGGAGTCTGACCGCTCCCTGTTCTCAGGCTCCTCCTCCCTGTTGAACCAGTTCACGCTTGAAAACAACTAGTTGTTGGGTATAACGTTTTTATGAAACTAAAGGCTCCCCTTTCGGCCTACATGTGTGGTCAAAAATCTGAATCCACATGGCTGCATGTGCTGGACCAAGCCTCCAGAACTCAGTCTCCCAGGGTGCAACATGTTGTCTTTGTTCTTTGGAAAGCCAAGGAACTCAGTCTCATTGTTCTCCCAGGATGCCCAGGTGTGAAAAAAGCAACCAGGGTCAACTCCAATTGGTCACTCTGGCCCTTGACCTGTGAGGTCACCGGGCCAATATAAGGGGACTTCTGCCCCTCTTCTCTCTTTTTTCCACCAACTCTTCAAGGAGCAAGGCTGCCGGCCTTTCTTCCTGCATCGGCGAGAAGAGAAACCTGATTTTTCCAGCTCAACCCTTCTCTGCCAATCTACAAGGGGAGCGCAAAGGTTTAGCTTCCAGCTCACCTTCTCAAGGAAACCTCCCCGCCCTTCAAGCTCTACAAACTCCTAGCAGCGACTCTGTGTCCTGCAGGTAGGATTCAACAAGCAAGAGCATCACAGCTCAACAGAACTGCGAAAGCAGAAACCCTTACGACCAACCGGAGACGTCACACAAAGCCAGGACGAACGGCGAACTGCACAGCAACTTTATCCCTTTCTAAGGACTGGTAACATACTGGGCTTAATAAATATACTAGACTAAGCAAGACTGTTTATTATAAATAGTTAGCCAAACAATTGGAATCGTCTGTAAACATATTTTACAATTGATGGCTAAATGAATGGAAATAGGCTAGATGAACAGATGAACAATCCTCAATCAGCATGCTAATATATTTTCCCGAGTAATATCATTGAAACTTACCTGACTAGTCCTGCACTCAATAGTGTTGTAGTGTGCAGGATGCTGGGAATTATCTGTGCATGTACAGTGGAGGGTTGAAATTCAACATGCAACGTGTGCTGCATTCCATACATCTTTAAAATAGTGTTTTGAATGATTTTTTTATTGCTCAGCGTTTAATTTGCATAGTTTTTTTTTTTTCAAAATTCCCAAAATTCCCGAGCGTAATATTCCCGTGGAAAGTTTCCGGAAATTAACCGGAAACTTTCTGCCCCTTTGCAACCCTAGTTACAAGTTAAATGAACGTTATTGTTAGTTAACTCTACACTCTTCCATTATCTGATTAGTGTAACCCATATTAATATCTCCCATATTATAAAAGTAATAATATAGATATACTTGAAATATATAAATATGCATTGCAATGAATACTAAATAAATAAATAGTCCACATTAAGTATAAATCATTAAATAGTTACAATATAGATAAATGTGATCTAAATAAATATAAAAATGTATTGTAAATGTATAGATAGATAAATAGTCCATTAAATTAATAAATAAGTAAAACTGGTTAAAGTCAGTTAAAACCCATGTTAAAGATAATTTAATGGAGAAATATTAAAAGTCTTCTGACCAGAAATGCTTTCCCTTTAAGACAGGTGAGAGCGCTTTCCCCTTTAAGAGATTTTCCCTCTGTGGAGGTGACAGGAAGGGGAGGCACATAATAGAGTATAAAAGGGAAGTGAGGGAGGAGACTCGAGAGAAGCAAAAGGACAAACAAAAGGAAGGAGGAGAGCGAAGAAGTTTGGCTGCTAAAAACCATGTGTTACAAAGATATGTTAAGACTTAAAAGCAATACCCAGAGTTTGTTGAAAAGGGCTTTACATGCTTGAAGAGGTTCCAAGATCAGGGAACCTGTGAGGAGACACGTGTGTGTGTTGGAGGATACACACATGCAACCGAGACAAGATGGCGAGCGAGAAGATCGGCGGACTCCGGTCGTAAGGGCTGAATCAACCATCCCTTTCAACCTGGACTGGACTTCTGCCACTGCCCGGATTGGACTTTACTCACTGCCAGAGTGGTAGGAGTATCAACATTTTCTTTTTTTTGAATTGAACTAATTAAGGATTTCGAACGGAACTTTTTTGTGAAAAGACTATCACAACAAACAAGAGAATACAGGGAAGAAGAGTGAAGAGCTCCACTCGTCTAACCCCTCCTTTATTGTTTGAATTATGTGTGTATATGTTTATTAAGTTTATTATGTTTATGATATATACTTTATTTATTATGGTATTTGTTAAGTGTGTTCAGTAAAGTGCCGGCTTTGAATTTAAAGTACCTGATCTCTGACTTATTATTTATGCTTTCACCCCACTCCTTAAAACCCAGAACCTAGAACTAGTCCAGTATTTGGCCCATTAGAGGTAAATGCTACATTAGCATCTACACCTACTTACCTACTCCCCGACCCCAGAAGAAAGGGGGGGGGGGGGGGCTGCTATCTTAGGGGCCATCTTAAAAGCCCACAGGAAGGTGTTACTCTTTTGGTCAACCACCATTTTGAGAGCCCCTCATTCACACACACACACACACTCATACACATCTTTGTTAGTTGGTACGTTTTGTTAGTAATTTGTGTTTTTATACTTTATTATGTTCATAATAAATGTTTTCTTTCACAAATGTTCTTTCATTAATGTTGCATACAGTGGGTATGGAAATTATTCAGACCCCTTTAAATTTTTCACTCTTGTTACATTGCAGCCATTTGCTAAAATCAAAAAAGTTCATTTAATTTCTCATCAATGTACACTCAGCACCCCATCTTGACCGAAAAAAACAAATGTAGAAATTTTTGCAAATTTATTAAAAAAGAAAAACGGAAATATCACATGGTCATAAGTATTCAGACCCTTTGCTCAGTATTGAGTAGAAGCCTTTTGAGCTATTACAGCCATGAGTCTTCTTGGGAATGATGCAACAAGTTTTTCACACCTGGATTTGGGGATCCTCTGCCATTCTTCCTTGCAGATCCTCTCCAGTTCTGTCAGGTACGATGGTGAACGTTGGTGGACAGCCATGTTCAGGTCTCTCCAGAGATGCTCAATTGGGTTTAGGTCAGGGCTCTGGCTGGGCCAGTCAAGAAAGGTCACAGCGTTGTTCTGAAGCCACTCCTTTGTTATTTTAGCTGTCTGCTGTGGCGGCAATTTTACCATTTGGGCATTGATTGATGGAAGGGACTACTTTGATGTATAGAAAGATGAGCGAATGGATTCCCTTAGGTATCAGGGTGTTGCTCAAGCAACTGATGTTATATGACTTCCTCACTTACAGGGTCACCTAACAAAGACTTCACAGGAAAGCGGATGTGAGTGGGTTGTAAAACATTGATAAGGGATCCTTGAAAACAGATGTTTCACTCAAGGGGCCTGAGACCAAGTAGAAGATAGGATATTGATCACCTATTTCTAAAGATCAAAGAGGTTAATTGATAACATGTGTTCCTCTTACAGGAGGAGCCTGTAAAATGTATAAGAGTGTTGTGTGTCCTGTATGTCATTGCTCTTTGTATGAAATATTTGCTATGGTTCGTACTGTGATGCCCATCTGCAGATGTAGAATTAAACTTCCAGAAAGAACAATTGTGATGACTTGTGCTTGACTATTGAGAAAATTCTACGACAATCTGCTTAGGGTCATTGCCTTGTTGGAATGTGAACCCAGATCTGGGCCTTGCCACAATTCTGTCTCTGACCTCCATCGGCAGTTCCTTTGACCTCATGATTCTCATTTGCTCTGACATGCACTGTGAGCTGTAAGGTCTTATATAGACAGGTGTGTGCCTTTCCTAATCAAGTCCAATCAGTTTAATTAAACACAGCTGGACTCCAATGAAGGAGTAGAACCATCTCAAGGAAGATCAGAAGAAATGGACAGAATGTGAGTTAAATATGAGTGTCACAGCAAAGGGTCTGAATACTTATGACCATGTGATATTTCAGTTTTACTTTTTTAATAAATTTGCAAAACAAATTACATTTCTGTTTTTTCTGTCAAGATGGGGTGCTGAGTGTACATTAATGAGAAATAAAGTGAACTTTTTTGATTTTAGCAAATGGCTGCAATGAAACAGAGTGAAAAATTTAAAGGGGTTTGAATACTGTCCATACCCACTGTAAGTGAATTTTGCCAACCTCTACACTGTCAAGAACTCTATAAACCTTCACTGCTCATTATTTAATCTGAAATAGTAAATATTGAGATTTCTAAGTGAACAGATCTAAATGAGACTGATCTTAATCAATAAATTGGCTATCTTTTCCCTTCTGTGAAGGGTGGTGCCCCGCGAGAACTTAAACAAACTAAAGTTATGATTTAATAATATTTTAAATATTAATGTTTTATATTTTATTTTGATAACCACATTTATTGAACGCCTAAAGGCACACTAGCTTATGGTATCATTCCTAACCCTTATTGAACAACAGTGGGATCTGCTTCACTTGTCTTCTTGGCTGCAAGTGTTCATTTTTAACAAAAGAGAGTAACGCGGGTAACAAACTTATTTAAATTTCAGTAATTGTAACTGCGTTACTTGATTTAAAAAAATACTTTGTTACATGTTTGTTACCGCTAAAAGTAATGGAATTACAGTAACGCGTTACTTTGTAGCTCGTTACTGTAATTCCACTTCTCCCAACACTGGTCATCACTTGAACACTGACTCCAGGTACAGACCTGTTTTTATAACTTACAAACAATCAAGCAAAGTATATAGTACATAATGTATTAAATTATATATGCAATACTTTGAATGTGGAAGAACTCCATACGGCACATTCATTGTCTTGGTAGTGCACAGTTTAATCAAAAACCATATTCAAATACAAAGTTGAATATCCACAGGAAATAAGGACACAAACTTGGTTCATAAGTTAGATTTCCTCTACAATAATACCATACTTTATGTTTCTTGTCATTTTATAAGGGACGGACGAGCCTGAAGGATGCAGCTGTGCTGACCGTGTTCTGTCTCTTATGGGAAAGAAGACAAACAAAACACAGGTCATCTTTAGTTAAGGGAGGACAACATGAAGTGTTGTGCAGATGAAGCTGGTGCAGGTCGTCCTCATGTTGACCAGCCTGAAGCTGCCGATCTCCACCATGTTGCTGCTGCCACAGTGGATGCTGAGGACATCAGGTGCTGCATGATTCATGTAGTGACAAGAAGAAACTCACTAAAAAGGAGGTTTTATGCTGAAATCACTGTCACATCTGTAGGAAAACATGAAACAAAGGAGCAACACCTCAGGGTACAGACACTCATGGTTCACACATACACACACACACACACACATATTATCACTTGCTCCTGGTATTTCATGTGATGTTCTACACTATGACCATTTTTAAAAAGCGGTGTCGTAAAACATGAGCTGCGTTTCCTTTCGCTGGAGTTCAGTCCAGTATGTAAGAGTCAGGTGAAAGGATCGATTGTTAGAAAGTGAATATAAAATAACACTTATATAATTAATAGTGCTGTCAAACGATTAAAATATGTAATCGCGTTTGTCACAGTTAACTTAAAATTAATCGCAAATTTGTATCTATTCTAAATGTCCCTTCATTTGTTTTTTTTCCATAATTTTTTTTCGTTTTAAAGGGCCCATATTATGCAAATTCCACTTTTGTAGTGCTTCTACATGTTAATTTGGGTATCTGGCATGTCTACCGTCCCAAAAACTCTGGAAAAAAACAACTCCCACGATTTGTTGTGGTTCCTCTCTGTCAGAAACGCTAAACTAGAGTGCGTCGTCACTCGTGGTCTGTTTACATGGCATAGCCCCCCCCCCCTGAGGTGGAGCTCTAGCGGAGGCGGAGACCAGGGTGAAGTACGAGCCAGAGCACCCTCCTCAACCCGAGTGGGGGGGGGGTGTTAGCTGGGGAGCTAGCCGAGGGGGGACGCTAACCAGGGAGCTGGGTGAGAGGCAGAGGAAACAGAGCCTGCAGTCGGAGAGAGTTACCTGCCACAGCCCCCTCCTCAGCTCGGGCTCGCTGGGTGATGCCTGCGGGCTGCTGGCTCCATGTCAGCGGCTCGCTTCTGGTGGTTTGCTGTTTATTCCAGGTAGGAGTTCGGAGCTGCTTCACTGTGTTGATGCTGTGGCTGCTGTGGCTCTGTTTGACTGTGTGTCACTAGCTGTATGTAGCTGTATGTGACTTTGTCCAGGTTGGACGTGTCAGTGTTAGTTTACGGGTAGCAGCACCGGACTAACGCTAGCTTCTGTGTGTGTGTTTTGCCCCGTTAGAAGCAGCATGTATAAATAGAAAAAAGCTTTTTGTCGGAAGCTTACGTTAGCTTGCTGCTAGCGTTAGCTGTGGCACCGGCACCTCCACGGAGGTGCCGGTGTTAGCTCCGGGGTTGCCGGTGATGGGGACCGTGTCTCTGCCGCTGTGGCCACTTAGATGATTTAAGTGTATTAGCAGCGTGCTAACGCTAGCTACCTGCTAGCTTGTGTTTAAAGTTCCAGCACTTTCTTGAATGGTTGCTTGTGAACGTATTTACAGCAGCATTGCATGTGGCCGCCCCATTCGGGAAGCATCGGACTGGGAGGTGGGGGGAGAGATCCCATTTCGGGTCCGGAGATGAGGAGCAATGCTCTCGGAGTCTAGCTTGTGTGTGGGGAGGGGGGGGGCCCGGGCATGCAGCAGCTATACATAGAAAACAATGCACTCGGAGGCTAACCCGACTCGTAGCTTCTGTGTGTGTATGTCTTTGTTAGAAAATAGCACCGGAACGTGTTCAAGGACCCCAACCCAGTCACCGGTTGCAGTGTACCCGTGCGGGGGCGCTCGCTCAGCTGTGATGCCCGGGTGACGAAGCGGAGGAGGAGGAGGGGGGGAGAGAGCTGCGCCTTAAAACTTTTGTGGCTCGTACAGATTTGCTCCAAGCAGCCCGAGCACCGGTCACCAGCAGCTCGTGTCCACCTCCGTCGCTCGGTTTAAAATAGACTCATACCCGGGGTTTTAAGTGCATTTCGCCGCAAAAGTTGCAGCAGTGTTAGCTTCCCAAGCTAGCCCCCACATCCCTTTGCCTGTGTGTGTGTGTGTGTGCGTCTGGCTTAGACTATATGCCCTGTATGAATAAATATACACATACAATTAAATACTGTATACACACATATCTAATGCATGTATTTAATTAAATGTACATCTTTATCAGAAGGTGTAGTAGTGTGAAAATTGTAGCTTCAATGAAGAAACACAACAAACGAATACAGAAATATATGTGTAGGACAGTGACTTAAAATTATTTTAACAACCTTAAATATGCTAAGAGGAGATTTAAGACCTGAAAGTGGATGTGTGTGTGTGAGTGACAGGGGGGGGCGGGGGGGTGAGAGGGGGGTGGGGCGATGAGAGAGGGGGGGGCGGGGCACTCGAAACAGGTCAATCTGAGGAGGGCTGTTTTAGACAGGGTAAAAAGGGTAATGTTTTAAATGATCCTTGTGGTATTTTGACCAAAAAATGTTACAGACGATTCATTAAGACCCCAAGGAACCATATCAACTTGTGGTAAAATGGGCATAATATGTATCCTTTAATGCTCTTATCAACATGGGAAAGTGGATTGGCTTCCTTTATGCAAATGTTTTATTTAATTGGAAAACAACATTGCCAAACAGGGCGGTACAAAATAAAATGATAAAGTTCACATTTCAGGTAAACAAGGACTCAGCCTATTGTGCAGTTAAACCATGGCTTAATATTTTATTTTTGTTTAAGTTTGCTGTGAACATAGCTGTCAAGCCTCTTATTTCAGAAACAATGAACCGTAACAGTTAGGTTACCAATAAAAGGTAAGCCTACTACTTCTTTGCTTTCAGCCAGCTACTCAAACAGACAAGCAACAAGATAACAAACAAACAAAATACACAGGCAAGTGTCGGCCTACTTTGAAATAAATGAAACACAGAACTTTGTAGGGCTATTTGAGTCCTCCCATTATTTGTGGAAAATGTATGGAATAAGAAGAACCCTATTTTGAAATAAATAAAAACATATAGCTGCAGCCTAATAGCTTAAAAATATATATTTTAGTTGGCGAAATATTAACACAAAAAGCGAGAGCAGGTCAGACTGGAGGCGAACACAGATACTGAAGCTCGGTAGAAACCAGCTGCAGCTTCAGCTCTGATCAAGAAGCTGCGGCGCTGATCTCTGAGCAGCTGAGACCAGAGAAACTCTGTGTTTTCACTGTTTCCATAGTTAAGAAGCAGCAGGTGAGTCAGTGACCGGCCTGCTTCACGTGAACGAGCTCTGATCTCACAGTGTCTCTGTCAGCGGGGGCGGGGGGCGGAGCCCACGGACCGGTGCACTATCTGGGAGCACACAGACACACACTCGCCCGCTCCTGGTAATTCATGACGGCCTGATACGATGATGTATTTGTTTGTATTTGTATTTGTACTTCACAAAAAAGGAGGATCACACAAAACACAAGTATATTCAAATAAAATCAGATCTAACTGGTTTTACATACTCAGTCCTTTTGGTCCAGGTCTTATAAATGACCTTGAGGGAATAAGAGATCTTTTCCATAACATAAATCTCATACACAATTTCAATCCATTCATCAATCGTGGGAGGGTCCACTTTTAACCATTTCCTCGTGACACATTTCTTACTAGCTGCCAACAGTATAGCGAGCAGTTTTTTGTCTTTTATGTTCCACATTTCAAACAATATATTGCCCAAAAACAAAGTTTCACATTTTAATGGGATGTTCACATTAAATACATTGTTAATATGTTTGTGGATCTCTTCCCAGTAAGACCTCATTGCTTGGCAGTCCCAGAAAATATGGAAGTGGTTGGCTCCAATAGATCCACAGAGCCTCCAACAGGCGTCTCCGCTGCCTTGGTGTCGTTTTTGTATGGGTGTGATAAAAAGTCTTGTTATATTTTTCCAGCAGAACTCCCGCCATGTATTTGACCCGGTCGAGAGCCATTGTAGTTGACATATTTTCTCCCAGTTCTCCTGTGAGATCTTTACCCCTATTTCCTTTTCCCATTTCCTTTTTAGGTATTCTGTATTCTCTTGTTTGGATAATTGTATGGCGTTATATAATTTGGAGATAATTTTATCGCATGTTCTAGATTTAGTCAATGCTAAAAATACCTCCATGAACCCTGGCTCATCTTTTCCTAACGCGTCTTATATATTTTTGTTAAAGTAATGTCTCACTTGTAGGTACCTAAAAAAATCATCTTTCCCCAGACCGTGATCCTTCTGTGGGGTTTCAAAACTTTGAAATACCCCATTGTGGACAAATGAATAATAGGAAGTTAAACCTTTTGTGATCCCTGTCTTAAATCTCCCGTCGATGTTATTCTCACTAAAGTCTGAGTCATAGGCACACCACCTCATAATTTTAGATGTGTTTTTAAATCTGCAAATTTTGGCTATTTCCTGCCAGGACTTCAGGAAGCTGCCTGTATAGAGTCTTCTGGGATCTCCTGTTCTTCTTGTAGTTTGTTATCATTTAGTAGAGCTGTTATTGGGATACCCTTTACCATCGTTCCTTCTATTTTCTTCCATGCTGCAGTGTATGATGGTGAACACAGGCAGACTAGCGGCCTTAATTGGGCTGCATAGTAGTATTCCTGTAAGCAGGGAAGGCCCATCCCACCCTTTTTTTTTCTTAACTGCAGCGTTTTGAATTTAATTCTGGCCTTTTTCCCTTGCCACAGATACCTCGCTATCAATCTGTCCCATTCTAAGAATTGCTTAGATGGTATTCTAACTGGTAGACATTGAAAAAGATACAGCATCCGTGGAGAATATTCATCCTGATTGATTCTATCCGGGAGCTTAAACTCAAAAAGGAAATAACGTTCCATCTTTATATATCAGTTTTTATCTTTGAATCTAACGGATCGTAGTTGATGTTATATAACCTTGTGGAGTCCCTAGGTAATGAGACACCCAAATATTTAATGGACTCAGCCTCCCAATTCCAGTTGTATATGGTCTTAATTGAAACTGAAGGGTCATAATTAAATGTTAATACTTGAGTTTTATTAACATTAATTTTGTAACCTGAAATTCCTCTAGCAATTTCATCAATTTTGGGAGTGTCTGAGTAGGTTGTGTTATACTTATTAGGGATGAGCGAGTACAGCATTATCTGTATCTGTATCTGTTAACCATATGAATTATCCGTGTCCGTATCCGTACTCGGAGTGGGCGGGGCCTAACCCGGAAGTGGGCTGGTTCAATATAACTTTCTTTTTTAACTTTGAAATTTTTTTATGATTTTTTTATTTTTATTTTTTTTAAATTTATTTCCACAGTGTGTGTGTGTGTGTGTGTGTGTGTGTGTGTGTGTGTGTGTGTGTGTGTGTGTGTGTGTGTGTGTGTGTGTGTGTGTGTGTGTGTGTGTGTGTGTGTGTGTGTGTGTGTGTGTGTGTGTGTGTCAGATGTAGCGAGGGACGTTCACTGTCTCCCGGAGAAATGAACACTCTGTGTTTTTAGTATAGAATGACGTGAATTATATTCGTTCACAAGTCATACAGACTGGTTTTGTTATTTTCACTTTACATTAACACTTAAAGTTTAGTGCAGTGTAATTGTTTGCCGTGATAATTAAATGCCAGTGTGATAATAAATGACAATTTCAAACCATACAAACTGTCATGTTGTACTGTATTTAATAGAGGTTTACTTTACTGTAAAGTAAGTGTAAATGTAAAGTGAAAATAACAAAACCAGTCATTATGACTTGTGAACAAATATAATTCACGTCTTTCTATACTAAAAACACAGAGTGTTCATTTCTCCGGGAGACAGTGAACGTCCCTCGCTACATCTCCAGCGCTCCTCTACTGAGCCAATGCAGGTCTCGTGAAAAATGATCCGTACCCGAAGACCCAGTCGGGAAATGAACGAATCATTTCTGCTTGCTTGACTGAGCCTATGGAACAGTCCCGATGCGCAGTGAACCTGAGTGACTGAAAGACAGAGAACTGTTCTGTGAGTGAGTGAGCAGAGCCGTGTGTGACGGGAGGAGCGCTGTGACGCTGTATGAGGATTTTCATTCAGTCCGAGCACAGATAATGACTCCGATTACTCGTATTATACTCGTGATCGGCAAAAGTGCTTTATCCGTACCGGATACTCGTTTCAGCCGAGTATCCGGCTCATCTCTAATACTTATCAATAAATCGTCTGCAAATAGGGCAATTTTTTGCTCCCCGGATGCCATCGGTACCCCCTTTATATCAGTCCTCTGCCTAATTAGCTGACTTATGGGTTCTACAAACAAGGCGAAGAGGAGCGGGCGACGCACAACACCCCTGTCTCGTTCTGATACAATGATGTTTTAAAAAATTATTGTGACTTAGTCAACCACCAACATGCAAAAGTGTGTGTCAAACGGCGGAAGTGTGAGAGTTGGCAGCTCTGCGTTAACCTCGCGAGAAAAAAATTGACGTCGTTAAAATGGGTTTGCGTTAACGCCGTTAATAACAGGTTTAACTGACAGCACTAATAATTAATAATATTTCTTTCACCTTTCACCTCAATTGTACTAATAGTTGTTTTATTTACCCTGGAATGTGCCCTTTATATTTAAATACTTAAAACAAAATATTTAAATAGCTTATATTAAAGTTAGGGCTTTCATCACAGAGAAGCTGTTATTAATCTGATTAATCACCGTTTGTAAATGCCTAAAAAATCCACTTTATCTCTGTATATTGCACTGCATGAAAAGAAGAGTTTGTGTCAGTACGTGTCGCAGGAAATTTTTGGTGAAATTTCCCCTCTTAAGAGGCGGGTGAAATTCGCCTAAAACACCTGTTTGAGGATACCCAAATTAAATTAAAAGCTGTTCTTGAACCATTTGGAGTCCAAGCATGATCTTGATCTCTTTCGAAAGGTAACATTCTGAACTTTACCCCCCAACAGTTCAATCAGAGTTGGAAATCTCATTGGCTAAACGATACGCCAGTACTTAGGACAATTGGTTGCAATTGGCTCAGCCTTTACACGTCAGAAGAGGAGCAAGCTCTGTTCGTCAACGAGGTCTCTCGTTGGCTATTGCAGGCTGTGGACAGCCCATGCCAGCTCCTATTGGTGTCAAGTTTATATTGACAGCTCACTTAACCCAATAGGAGATGCTAGCCACCATTTTGAGATATTTGTTTACATGCAGACATAGTTGGAGTGAGAGTACGACACATTTTACATGTAGCAGGTAGCTGTGCTGACATTACGCAGCAGCTGACTGTGGCTATTCTTTGATGAAATAGTACCTTTACCATTAGTACCTAGCTGCTACAACGCAGTTCTGTAAATTACAATGTTTGACGCTGATCAGTAAAACAGAGCACCTGGACGGCGCCCGCGGGGGGGGGGTTGAGTTGAGAGGAGGTTGTTAACGGCTGTTCACAGGAAACTGTCAGGAATTGACCCGGGGTTAACCAGTTTCTGGCAGGCTTTCACATGCAAATGACAATGCTCTGAGCTTCACAAATGCAAATCAGGATAGTTTCCCTCAGAGCAGATAACACATTTTTCTAAGAAGCACCAACTAAACTATCTGGCGTAATTACACCAGGCTTACAATAAATATAAAACCTGAAATTGTTAGTGGTTTCCCTTGAGTAAGTAAGTGTGCTATAATGAATTACATTGTATACCATGAGCAAAGGTCAATGCTATGAACATTTTTTGAAACAGTGCACTTTATTTCAACATTTTATTATAATCCAAAGCAATGAGGCTCAGTAAGTCTGTTTCCCTGGACAGGAGTGACAAACTTCCCCTTCAATCTTAATTGCCCATGAACACTATCCTAAATCTCAACCACTTTACAGAGTGGCATGATAACAGTCACTTTTTCACTTGTGTTGGTTAAATGCACAGAGGATGTGTTAACAACACATCTACCAGCAATACCCTCAACAGGAAGAAATGATGCTGGGGATGATGTGTCTGTGCCCTTTAATCTCAAAACTTCTACTGAATCCCATAAAAATATCTGTCCTCCTAAAATACTGGCAAATATAGCACCATATTCACATGTCAATGGCAAACTAAGCTGTTTGCCATGAATTATAAATGTTTCATTTTCACCATTACTTTCAAAATTGCTACGAAAAATTAATTGATTTACTGATTTCCTTTTTCAGTGTAATATTTAATCCCCCATGGACTGCACAGTGAAAAAACACAGCAGCCGCCTGTTTGGCTACAGCATACATCTCCACTCAGTTTGATTATTATTTTAAATATAAAGGAGACACAATATAGAGCTTAAATTCCTTCATAATTTGAACTTCAATTGTCTTATTTTTGTTATTAAACTTTCTCAGTATTCCATTAAAACACTCAACACTTTTATCCAAAGCGACTTACAATAAGTGCATTCAACTATGAGGGTACAAATACAGAACAGTGAGAATCATGTTTGTGACCAGAAAGAATAAACTGGGCCTCAGTCACATACTCATCCCATATGAAGGTGCAATTTAAAAGCTGTTTTAACCGCTGCTTTAAGATGAAAAGTATTGTTGATATACAGTATAGTTACTAGTGGTGGTAATGATGATGATATATAAACTCAGGTCATGGGAAGAATATATTTAAAAAAATGTATCCTTAAAGTGACCATAGAGTCAATGTTTTTATAGCCTTAAATATAATGTAGGAATATTTCCTCATTTTAGTAAAGTCAACTGTACACTGTGTCACACTAATGCCAAATGTAAAATGAAATCACTGCACAAGCACACAAGTACTGAGAGAGCCCCCCCCACACACATACACTACCAATCAAGAGTCAGTCTCAGCTGTCACTCATGAAACTACTTATCATTGTGTCCATCAATTTAATACAACAATTAAATAAAAACATCAATTAAGACAGAAATCTCGTGCTAATTGATACCGGGAATCAGAAGTGGATCCTCATCAGAACACCAATGCACTCAATTCACCTCTTGTCATGAGTGCACTCGCCTGGTTTTAGTCATGTGACAAAACCGGTTATTCTACAAGATAGAAAACAATTACCGTAAGCTTATAAGGAAGTGATGAATAGATATGTCAACAATGAAAAGCAGACTGTTTACAAGAAGAGGTTGGGAGTGATCCTTGTTTACACCGGCTGGACGACATTCTTTTATTTTGTACTTTTGCAGACACGCAAACTGTTGGTTGAGTGAGAGAATTGCACTGTCACTTCAGACAAACACAAACGTAAGCATAAGGAACTCAATCAAACACAAAAGCCAGGGGAACTTTAAAAAGTTGTCAAAAACCAGATCGGGTTGTCAGTATCCTGCACTCAGCGATCTATGCTAAACTTAATGTGATGATAAAAACTAAATGCTCAAAGGAAGAAAGAGGGAAGAGCAGTGAAGGTAGTGCAGCTCCACCTAGAGGGATTTGTAGTTGATGCTCAAACAGTAAAATAATCACATTCCAATCCACCAATAACAAGCAAAGGCACTGCCTCTGTAACCAGACTCAGACTCAGACTCCTGACAGGGGCTTGAAGCTGCCGCTTTATACATTAAGCCCCTCCCACTGGGCTTAGATAGCAATTTAAACGTGTGTGTGTGTGTGTGTGTGTGTGCTCCTGTACAGATATCTTTGTGAGGATCAGTTTGTGACATTTTGACCCTCAAGTAAGACAAAGTGACATATTTTCCAGATGAGAGAGAACAAGAGAGAACCTGTTGTTCCAGTTCATCAGATGCTTTCGGTTCTGCTTGTCTAGTATAAATAGCAGAGCTGACACAAGCAGCCACACACTCTCCAGTTACACCATGTCAGGTATGTTTTATGTTTACATGCTTGAAACTTAGTTTAATGATTTGATTGATCTGATTTGAATGTCTGATAATAACAGGGGTTCTAAAACTAGAGAAACAACATGTATTTCTCTTCCAGGTTCTGAGGCACAAGGGAGTCAAGGAAGACAAAGGGAAGTCAGACCATGTCTGCAATGAACACGGAAGAAGGAGCGCTTACAGGTACATTCCTGTGAATACTTTGAAAGATCTGGGCCTTTAGATCAAATGGAGCTCAATAAATAATAATACATTTATAAGAAGAGGACTAAATTCCCTCGTCGCAGTAGTGATCAGGAGTTAAACTCCATAGCTCGCTGTACATTCCAACAAATGCAAAACAGGAACAGCAACTTACTGTTGTAGAAACCGACACAGAATCTTGGTCCATCCATACAATACAGGACTTCCTTAAGAAAATGACAAAAGTCACAATACGATAGCACAATAAGAAATATTTTTGTACTTATGTACTGAACTTAATTTGACGGTGTAGACTAGCAACAGGTTCAAATAAAGACAATTTGAACATCTTGGCAACAAACTAATCCAAATATCTACTATGTTTGAGTCTGTAGAATAACTATATTTAGCTTTGTGGAAATACATTAACAATTGTTCTGTGAAACTTACGAGTTGATATATATTTTTCTCCGGATTTTGATGCACAGAGGAATTAAGTGAAGGCTTTGACCATGTCTACAAAAGACCCAGAAAGTGAAGAACATGCAGGTAACTCATTCAACTTTTATTTGTGTATGGACACAGAGAGCCAATAAAAGCAATATGTTGAGATCTGTATGCTTGTTGCCATAATGCTCACAAAGCTGTAGCTACCAAATTCATCCTGAATTCTGTCCTCCAGCTGAGGACGTTAAAAACTTGGGTTAATTCTACAAAGTAGACAACGTGCAGGGTGTTAGACCAGTGTATCAGGTCCTGTCTTACGGTGGTAGTAACAATATGTGATTGGACTAGAAGCCGCTTGCCCATGTCCACCAACATCTTATAGTCTCTGGCTTACTCCACCTGACCAGGAATGGTCAGATGGAGGAGAACCTCTCTGTTCCTGTTCCCCCTCACAGACAAACGTTTTCCTTTGAATTGCATTTGATGTTTTGGATGTAAATGCATTGGTAGTAGTTGTCTTTGTGTCTATTGTTGCTGCAAGGCATGTGAGTACCTGGTTGTGTGTCCACGTATACCTATCTTGGGAGTGACTTATTTTACAACCAGTGAGGATGAGGGTAGCATTGTGGGCAGGATGGATCTTCGTTCAGCCACTGCTGTAGGTTTTTGGGTGAGGGAAGGACGTCATAGGTTGCTCGAAGCAGGAAGCTAATCCTGCTAGCTTCCATTCCCCTAGGTCCTTCCAGCTGATCTGTCTTTTGTCTATGATTTCCCATCTCATCCACTGCCCCTGTCTTGCTTGAGTGACAGCCTTCACACATCTTGCTGCTTCTTACTGATACTAGATTTCCAGGACTACCAATTGTCCCCACTCTGAAGGAGTTGCCTTGTTCCACAGGGGACTACTCTGACCTCGGCCCAAACCTCCTCTTCTCTGTTTAACGTGACCAACAATGTCAGTGTGCTAGAGCGCTGCTCTTACCTGTTGGGTTTTCTCTTTTGGTTTCCATTTCAGTCCTGTTGTCAATGATGGTCCAACAGCCCGTATATATTTGTCTCTGGACTCTGAGAGAGTCTCCAGCCTCGTTTTGGTGAATTTAAACTTCTCTACAAGACCTGAGAGAGGTAGCTCGAGGACGACATGTCCCTTCAGGCCGATGTTGCTCAGACATCTTAACACTCTTGGGAATGTAACAATGAATAGTTTTGGTTTCATGTAAATTAAGTCTTGGCTCCCAAATGTTATTCACAACAAAGACTTACAGTATGTAACACTGAAAAATAACACATACCCAAACATACACATACAAACCAATAGGTGGTGCCAGTCGTTGATTTCTAAAGTGTATGTTCTCTTTCTCTTTGACAGCCCTGTTGAGCTTTCTCGTCAAACTTGGACTGGAGGACTTTTATCCCAACAAGCTGAATCTTCAGTCTCTCATTGAGATCAACAAAAACAGTATTGAGGAAAAATCTGTTTTACTGCTGGAGGAAATACCATGGTGTTTCCTCAGAAAACTGTTCAAAATAAACGCAGAATGCAGGAGCTCAATACAATCATCAATCAGGCCAGAGGAAAAGATTGAGGAAGACAATGATCTCTTTGATGAAGACCATTACACGGCTGATGACTCTAGAGATGATGAGGTTAACCCCCTCGACCTCATAGTCGCTCTCTTCCATTGCGCTGACAGCATCTTGCAGCAGGAAATGTCCCTCAAGATGTCAATGTGCCAGTTCTCTCTTCCACTGCTGTTGCCCCACGGCCACAAGAGTCAGTGTACCCTGATGCTGTGGGCTCTGAGAGACATCGTCAAAGAGTGGCGTCCACATGAAATGTCTGAATCAAGAGGGTTTGTTGAAGACAACATTGTCCAAGCAAATATACCATTCTTCTCCTTTGTGAGGCTGAAGAACAGTAGTTTATCCAAGTCCCAGATTTTGAATCATGTCCTCAGCAGTGGACAACAGAACTGCAACATCTTCATACACAGAGCTGTGGAAGGGGGGGCAGTCAAAAGAGAACTTGCAGATGGGCTTGTTGAGGTTAGCTGGTACCTTCCCTGCGATAAGGAAAGTTTAAATGTTTTTCCAGAGGCAGTAGCCTTCGCAAATTTGCGAGGGGACATTAGTGAATCACTCACACAATTCAACTTTCTCTTTCAAGTATCAACAGCTACCTTTGTGTTCCTGGACAGCGTTGAAGAAAGTGAGCACAGGATTCTATCTTCTCTTCAAGATGTGAAATCCAAACTCTTCTTAGTCGTCAATCGAAAGGGAGGGAATGCCAGTGAGGAGATGATGTCTGTGAAGAGATTGGTGGATGAATTAGGTTTACCAAAGAACAGAGTGAAGGTCAAAGACCAGAGGCTAAATGTAGCAGAGTTCTCAAAGAAACTTTGTGAGGTCATCAAGGCATCCCTGTTAGATGTGAAAGACACCATGAGCATTGTAGATATGGTTGGAAAAGCTGTTGAACTTGGTCTGTCTGTGGACGAAAGCAAAACCGACGTACAGAGAAAAGCAGCTGAGGAGATCATGGGCTGCATTGGAGTGCGAAGTATACCACACTATAAAAAACTAAATCTGACTTTGCAAGGAGCGAACTGGAAAAGGTTGTCAAAGTTAGAAAAGGAAGAGTGTAGACTGAAGACATCTGGTGATTCTGGCCTTGAGGACTATAAATGTAAACTTCAGGAAGAAAAAACTAAAATCCGACAGGAGCAACAAAATTCTGACGTATCCAAAGGAATGAAGACTTTCATCAAGTGCTTATCTACAAGTGACAAAGAAAAAAGAGATGTTTTCCTGAAGTGGATGAAACTGAAGTTTGATACACATTCACGAGTCGAACTCTCTGTGTTACATAACAAATTCAAAGAGCAATGCAAGACGAAAGACGTCAAACTCATAGCAGAGTTAGACCAAGCCTTATTGGATAGCTCTTTAGGAACAGAGCATTACATGAGAGAGATGGGACTGATCTACGAGTTCTCAACCAGCATCTCAACAACAGCTGATGAAATATCCCAGCTCCCTGGTTTGGCAGCTGAAATGCTGTTGGATGGATATCCTTTAGAGCTTTTGGACGGAGATGCCTCCAACGTCCCAGAGAGATGGGTGACAGACGTACTGATGGAGCTTCACAAGAAGGTTGGACAGAGGAGCAGACTGTTGGTACTGACTGTGTTGGGTGTTCAGAGCAGCGGTAAGTCAACGCTCCTCAACACCATGTTTGGTGTGCAGTTTCCTGTCAGCAGCGGCAGATGCACAAGAGGAGCTTTCATGCTCTTCCTCAAAGTGGGAGAGGATTTGGAAAACGAGTTAAACTGTGATTTTATTGTCCTCATTGACACAGAGGGTCTTAAGGCTCCTGATCTGGCACAACTAGAGGACAGTTACGAGCACGACAACCAGCTAGCAACCTTTGTCATTGGCTTGAGTGATGCCACCATCATCAACATCGCAATGGAAAACTCAGCAGAAATGAAAGATGTCCTGCAAATTGCAGTGCACGCATTCTTGAGGATGAAAGAAATTGGAAAAAAGCCAGTTTGTCATTTTGTTCACCAGAATGTTTCATCAGTTTCAGCTCATGCCAAGAACAGAACAGATAGAAAACATCTCCTGCACCAACTCAATGAAATGACTCAAATCGCAGCTGAAATGGAAAAGAAACCTTCTATCAAGGAGTTCACGGATGTGCTGGACTATGACATGGACAAGAACAACTGGAACATCCCAGGACTCTGGCATGGAACACCACCAATGGCACCAGTGAACACAGGTTACAGTGAAGCTGTAGCAGATTTCAAGAAAAAACTTTTGCAAACAGTGAAGAAGAACCCGTGCAATGAAGTGTCGCAGATCCCAGAGTTTCTGGAATGGATGACGAGTCTCTGGCAGGCAGGGAAATATGAGAACTTCATCTTCAGTTTCAGAAACACTCTTGTGGCTCATACCTATAAAAACTTGCGCAAAGAGTTCAGTCAGTGGGAATGGGAGTTCAGAAAAGAGATTCTGACCTGGCAAACACAAGCAGAGGTAGAAATCTTGAATTCTGACAATGAATCTGAGGTAGAAACTTGGAACAGATTAGTTGGAGGAAAAAAATCTGAGGTGTCAGACAAAATAAGAGACCAACAAACAAAAATGAGGGAAAAAATCTACGACTACTACAAGATGACAGACAAACGAGTTAATCGGATAGATAAATACAAAGAGGACCTTTTAAACAGTGTCAAAGGCCTTGGAGATGAAATCAAACATTCTGTGTGGGAAAAACTGGATCGCATCCTTCAACTAAAACTTAGTTCAAAAAAGGTTCAGGACATTCAGAGAGAATACAGAGGTGTGATTGAAGAGAAGGTCATGAAGCTTCTGGATGACTGCGACGCGTCAACTCTGACTAAGGAAGAGCTGACACAAGAGTTTGAAAAGATGTGGGCTGAAGCCACTGGAAACGTGTCCGGCCTAGAAGAGCGAGACATTGCAGCATGCGTCCTGAGGCAGCTGACAAAAGACTTCTGTAATAGAAACGTCAATGAGGCTTTGAAGAAAGTAACAGACCTAAAGGAAATGGGAACAGGTCCATTTAAAACTAAACGTAAGCATGTAGGAACTTTTCTGCAGAAGTTCAAAGATATGTGCATAAGAGATTTGCAGAGCGTTGCAGACAGAATCATTGACTCTTGTACAAGGTTTGTACGTGATAAAGTAAAGACCGATGGAGATTACCAGGACTCTTTCACAAAGGATCTTCTAGAAAAAATAGATGAATCCCTTAACAAAGCTTCCACCCGTCGCAAAACAAATATACAGTTTGAGATTGACCTGAAACTTCACATTTGTGGCATTGCTTCAAGGGAATTTGGCAAAATGCACAAAAGATTCTTGTCGGATAATAATCCTCACACTCAGCTGGAAAAGTACAAGACTCAGTGCCTGTCAGATTTTCTCGATTTAAACAAAAAGCAAGATCGCTGCCAACGCAAAGCCAAAGATTTTGTCCAGTCTTGTATCAAACCTGCTGTGAAACAGTTCATCTGTGGATCTCTGGGAGTAAACATTGTGGATGACATTCTGACAAGTTCCCATTCAGCAGAGTATAGTTCTCGCACAATCTTCCAGTACAACATTCAGAAAGAGTTACTGCTACAGGAAAACTTCAAGAGTTTTGTCAGTTACATTGCTAACTATGAAATATATGTTAAGGATTGGATATTTCAGCACATCCTGCAAAAGATGTCAGTGGACAAGACTTTGTGCAAACTGAAGACCAACAATCTACAAGTCATCGATGATAAAATATCAGAAGCGATAGATCAGGCAGCAATAGGAGAGGATGGTGCTCCGCTGCCAGATAACAAGGAAAGCATCACAAAGCTAATCAGTAACATGCGCAAACATTTGATCAAAGACATCTCAGTTTCAGTCGAAGCTGAAAAAACCACCTTGTTTCTGATCCAAAGCTCATGTCATTCATTCATCAAGTGTCTCAAGATCTCAATGAAGGAGCTGAAGGACCAACTGGAAGAGGAGTTCTCAAACTCTGATGACATCACTGAGACTCTGAACAAGCTTCCAATCAAACCACAGGATCAGCTTTTCAAGCGAGTGTTTGGTTGTGGACGACAGTGTCCATTTTGTAAGGTTCCCTGTGAGGCCGGTGGCAAAGAACACAAGCAGCATCATGCAGCCATTCATCGGCCACAAGGTCTTGGCAGATACAGGTGTCTGTCAAGTAAGAAGCTGATTAATTCACTGTGTACAACTGACGTGCACAGTGATCGTGTATTCAAAAGCACAGACACCAAATGGGAGTTGCATCCTTACAAGGACTACAAGGAGTACTATCCAGACTGGATCATTCCTCCAGACCGCACCATAGAGGCATCTGACTACTGGAAGTACGTCCTGGTGCAATACAATGACAGATTTGCTGAAGAATATAAAGCCAAACCAGCTGATGTTCCAGAGGCCTGGAGGAGACTCACAAAGGAACAAGCTCTGAAGGGTTTGAAAGACGCCTTCAACATGAAGTGAACAAAGTACAACTGAACACATCAGGTAATTCAGTCCAATTTAATATGCAGCAATAGATTCACATTCACTTGGATGAAATATTATCTTTACTCAACTATTTTTAGACATAGACTCTGGAAATGTCCAGACTTTGTTTATAGATTTGTTTTCTTCCAGTTTCACATCTAACATTAGAAACGTGATCAACACGCCCACTCACTTTCTGTGAATGTTCTGGACATTTTCCTGCTGTGTTCTCACATTCTCTACGTTCTCACTTACAGCCTCTCCAGAAAGTCTCACATGTCTGGAGCTCCGTGCAGGTCTGAAAGCAAATTCAGAGAACTACAAGTCTTCAGTCTAATTCAGCTTCATGACAAATTACTATGTTAGGGGGAATCTGTGCAAGAGATTATTGTTTGGTTTGTTTTACTCTTGTGTATCTTTTTTGTTAATGTGATTAATCAACCAATGTGTTTCAGTGAAAATAAAGAAAGAGCAACAGAGTTAGTTTGGACCTCTGTGCATTTTATTTTTTTCACGACTCTTCGATGATTTATTTTTTGGCCTTTTTTTTTTTTACGGTGTCAATAGTCACTAGCCCTCGAGCGATAAAAGACATAAACCAGAAATGTCAAAATAAATGTCTGTATGTATATTTTTTATCTGTATTTTTGTTCCTTTTTGTTGTCGTATGTTTGTGCATATGATGAATTATCTTTTATATTACTTTACATAGTTCAGGGCAGAGAAACAGATGTGCATGGTGATGTGGATGTTGAAGTTATGAATGTATTATCTCTTTGTATGTAGTGACTATAATGAAAACAATGGTGATGTACAATACACTAAGAAATACTCAGTAATATACTGTTATTTATATTGTTACTTTTATTTTTTAAGTTGTTTAAGTTTGCTCAAGTAAATATTGTTATTCACATATTGTTAAGGATTAACTTCTGATTCACATTCTTCTGATTAAAATGTATTTTTCCATTATTAACATGCTCTGTTCTAAATGACAAGTACAGTACCAAGGACGATGATGATGATGCTGATGATGATGATGATGATGATGGTGAAGCACAAATTGTCTTTGTACGTTTTTATTTTTGGGACTTTCTGCTCATGTTTAGATGTCGACTAAATAAGCGAATGACATTTTGATAATGTGACGAATATACAAGCTTCAATAAATGATGAGTCAGTTGATCAGAGTGTTTTTTCTGATCACAAATGTGTTTTTCATAAATTATCAAACGATACCATGAAAACCATTTTGGTTAGCGTTCTGCATTCAGTGCTTATCCACTGTTGATGCAACATGGTGGGACACACAGGAAACTCTGCAGCAACACATCACTCACCTGCCACTTGGGGTAAAACAGCCACAAGGGGGCACCCAAGGCACATGTCCAATTTATCCAATCAGCACAGGCCAAAGGGAAACCAGCTGAACCACACACACACACACACACAAACTTGCCTGGAGTGTGATGTGTGTTCTTAATTCTGTATTCGAACGTGTGATCTCCTTTAGTTTCTTTATCTTATCGAGGGATCCCAGGGAAACGCCATTTCATTCTGCCTGCACTGCTGTTGTATGTCTGGCAAAATGACAATAAAGTCTGATTTGATTGGATTTGGTGGGAGGAGCCTGGTTTCAGTTCTGAGTAAAATCCCTGTTCAGAGAAATGGAGGCTGGAAGTAGTGATGCTCAGGTTGCTGTGGTAACCCTGGTAACTGTGTGTTACTGCACTCAGCTACACTTTAGTGTAACTGACTGGTTCCAACCATTTCTGACTCTGTCGTGTTGATGATGAAGAGCAGGAGGCTTGTTCCTCAATTTATTATCTGAGTGGGATCAGAATATGTACTGTATATATATATAGTGTATATCTACTGTATATATATACTGTATATATGTACTGTGTATACAGTACAAGGGAGGGCGCCTTTGGGCCAAGGATAAAAAGTGTCTACCTGGAGAGTGACTTGTTTTTATTATATATTTTTTTAATATATTATATTATATAGTACAGGTGTGTGTCTGTAATGTTGTGTTTTCTTGTCCTGTGTTGATACTTCAGAATTATTCCTGAGTCCTCAAACTGTTCTATTCTGTCACTTTTATAGTTTGTGTGCAGTGTTGTGCAATAATGGTTAGGAGTGATACCATAAGCTGGTGTGCCTTTAGGCGTTCAATAAATTTGGTTATCAAAATAAAATATAAAACATTCATATTTAAAATATTAATATTAAATCATAACGTTAGTTTGTTTAAGTTCTATCGGGGCACCACCCTTCATAGAAGGGAAAAGATAGCCAAATTATTGATTAAGATCAGTCTCATTTAGATCTAGTTCAATTAGAAATCTCAATATTTACTATTAAAGATTATATAATGAACAGTTAAGGTTTAAAGAGTTCTTGACAGTGTAACGGTTGGCAAACTTCACTTATGCAACATTAATGAAAGGACAAGGTTAAAAGAAAACATTTATTATAAACATAATAAGTATAAAAACACCAATTACTAAACAAAATACGAACTAACAAAGATGTGTGTGTGTGTGTGTGTGTGTGTGTGTGTGAGAGAGGCTCTCAAAATGGTGGCTAACAAAGAGAGTCACACCTTCCTGTGGTCTTTTAAGATGGTCTCTAAGATAGCAAACCCCCCCCCCCCCCCTTCTGGTCGGGGGACGTAGTTAAGTAGGTGAAGAGATATGTGGTGTCTGTGAAAATGCTAATTAGAAAATTGGCAGGGTCTGTGTAGAGCCTAACTTACATTAACCTTGATTTAACTTGTAACACAATATCACCACATATATCAAACTTATAAACACCACACAGAATCAAATAAACAGTCTTGCTTCTAGTCTAGTCTCATTATTAAGCCCAGCATGTTACCTATCCAAGGAAAAGGGAAAAATGAAGTTGCAGTTCAGTTCTCAGTTCTGTGAAGTCTTCTGGCTCGTGTGGTCTCTGCTTTCGCGGTTCTGTTGAGCTGTGCAGTTCAGTTGCTTATTGAATCTTTAGTTCCTACCTACAGGACAGTGAGTCGCTGCAAGGAGTTGGGAAAGCTTGAGATACGTGGAGGTTTCCTTCAGAAGATGAGCTGGGAGCTCGACCTTTGTTACCCCGGTTGTTGGATGGGAGAGGAGATGTGCTGGAGCAGCCCGGCCCTCTCCTAGGCGGTGCAGGAGAGGAGAGGCTGGACAGCCTGCTGTCGTTGAAGAGTTGAGGAGAAGAGTGAAGCAGCCTGGACCCCCCTCCTCTGGAGTTGCAGGAGAGGCGGCTGGCCGCCTGCTGTCCTCGGTGGTGGTCACTGGAGAAAAGAGCTGCTGGAGCAGCCTTCGGCCCTCCGAGGGATTGGAGAAAGAGAGAGAGTTGGGGGAGCCTTGGTCTTTTATAGAGCCCAGTGAACCCAGGTCAGGTGACCAGAGTGACCAATTGGAGTTGACCCTGGTAGAACTTCGCACCTATGTGTGAAGATGCCCAGAGCAGAAAAAACCTGTGGCCCCCTGGGAGACTGAGTTTCTTGGCCTTCTCAGGACAAAGAGAACACGTTGCACTCTGGGATATTGAGTTCGCTCCAGACCATGTGGCTTTCTCAAGACAAAGAAACATGTGCTTTCAGGTTTTGACTACACATCCAGGCCGAAAGAGAGGCCTGCTTTTTGCACAAAAACCATGTCCCAACAGCAGAGTGAAGACCTATCTCAACTGAAGATTTTATACTCAATGTTTTTCATCAAATTAAAAATTATTATTTATTACCTGATTCTATGAGTGTGTTTAATGTGGTGCAGCTTCTTAGAGCTGTTGGGCCGAGGTGAAAACTTTGTATTTCCAGTTTTGGATTAATGTCATGAGGGGAAGTAAAAACAAAGATGTAAGAAGTGAAGGAAAGAAAAAGATGATTTCTGTTATTTGCTCTGCACTTACTTCACTGAAAGGTAAAATCTAAATGTGCAACGAGGATTCAGTAAGAAAGATAAAAGGAGATGAACAATAACTTCCTCTCAGGACGATGAGGGCACAAAACTCAAAATCCTACTGAGATTAAATGCATTTAATTACGTCCCACAACTGAGCGTCATCACTTGTCAGGCGGGGGATCCAGAAGAGCTGCATTCCTCAGCTTCACTCCTCCCCCTGGCTGCAGTGTGTCGGTAGGAGGAGGGTTCGAATCCCAGCCGCCCTCCAGACTTTTTTCAGAGATTTGTGTTTCTGAGATAAACAACAGTTGATTTGTTTATGGACATATTTCATTTGATGAATGAGGCCTGAGTCAGATCACATGTACAGCGGACACAAGACCAGAAGCCACAGGTACACCCCTGAGTTACTGTTTATTTCTATTTACTAATTATGAGACATACTAAACACTACATGTCAAATATGATAACCCTTATCAAACATGTCATGTCAGGGGCAAATTGGACAACAATCCTTTAAGTTACAACAACTTACCAGTTCCATGGCGAAGCTTCAAAGTTCGCTGAGCCACCGCGGACATGCTGAAAAAGTCGATAGCAATCACAGACCCAATCTAAGATGTGATTATTCTCCACGAGGAATTTGTTCAACAAGTGCAACGACTGATAGAAAGAAACTTCATAAAAAATACCCTGCACCCAGAGATCCTGTAGAGTTCAGGATATCACTTCAACAGTCTCTGTGCAGCAGCAGACACACAACAGAGCAGCAGAGTTGTATCAGTGACCGTTAGGTGAACAACACAAAACTTTGACAAGTATTTCTCAACAAATAATTTAGAGAAACAAGAATTTTTCATTCAGAAATCTAAAACTTGAGGAGCAGAGGGATGAATACTTATTAAAATAAATAAATATAATCAAAAAATGTCACAGCTCCTTGATCAGAAGAGGAAATTCTCCTTGTTCCTGATGGTTACTCAGGATTGGACGGAGTGAGACGACCACAAACTCCTTTTTGTCTGACATTTTAAAATAAAAAGTGAATAAATCTGAATTACTTGTATGTTAATGAAAACTACTTTTATGTGTCGTACATCCTTTCATATGTTGACTAACTTTTTTCAACAGTAATGTTTAACAAGTAACAGCTAGAAAAACTTGTGTCATCCATGACATATTGTTTATTTTGTGAGTACTTCATGTTTCTACATTAAACATTTGTTTTGCTACACAGCTCTGTACATTAGTACTAAAGATCATGACACTGATGCTTTATAGGATGATGTTGAAGTATTAATATAGACATCAATGTGTAACGTTTGTATGGAAGGTATATTTATATCAGTGGAACAGAAGAGAACACTGTGGCCTCTGACTGATTTCATTCAAGAGACAAGAAGGTTGAAAAAAATTGAAATTTTGTCATATTTGTTAACATTTTCTGTTTTTGATTATGTCTGAAACCAAATTAATATTCATCCATTGTTGGTAATTGCTTGTTTCGGCTCCAGTTATTGTTTTATAATAACCGGTATGGGGGGGTTCAAGTTTTAATAAAAGTCACAAAGTGCACCTTGGACTCATGGATCCTTTTTTGAACGCAGCAAGGAGCCTGCTTTGCTGCATCTATTTCTTTTCATTGACAATAGTGCTACATTTATTGTGTTCCATGATTTATTGTTGATATACAGTTTAGTTACTGGTAGTGGTAATGATGATGATATATTAACTCAGGTCATGAGAAGAATATATATTAAAAAATGTATCCTTAAAGTGACCATAGAGTCAATGTTTTTATAGCCTTAAATATAATGTAGGAATATTTCATCATTTTAGCAAAGTCAACTGTACACTGTGTCACACTAATGCCAAATGTAAAATGAAATCACTGCACAAGCAAACAAGTACTGAGAGAGCCCCTCCCACATACATACACGACCAATCACGAGTCAGTCTCAGCTGTCAATCATGACACTACCTATCATTGTGTCCATCAATTTAATACATCAATTTAATAAAACATCAAATGAGACAGAAATCTCGTGCTAATTGATACGGGGAATCAGAACTGAATCCTCATCAGAACACCAATGAACTCAATTCACCTCTTGTCATGAGTGCACTCACCTGGTTTTAGGCTTGTGAGGAAACCGGTTATTCAACAAGATAGCCAACAGTTCCCGTAAGCTTAAGGAAGTGATGAATAAATAAGTCAACAATGAAAAGCAGACTGTGTAAGAGAAAGGTTGGGAGTGATCCTTGTTTACACCGGCTGGACGAAATTCTTTTATTTTGTACTTTTGTAGACACACAAACTGTTGGTTGAGTGAGAGAATTGCACTGTCGCTTCAGACAAACACAAACGTAAGCATAAGGAACTCAATCAAACACGAAAGCCAGAGGAACTTTAAAAAGTTGTCAAAAACTAGATCGGTTGTCAGTATCCTGCACTCAGCGTTCTATGCTAAACTGGATGTGATGATCAAAAACTAAATGCTCAAAGGAAGAAAGAGGGAAGAGTAGTGAAGGTAGTGCAGCTCCACCTAGAGGGATTTGTAGTTGATGCTTGGACAGTAAAATAATCACATTCCAATCCACCAATAACAAGCAAAGGCACTGCCTCAAGAGAGAACCAGTTGTTCCAGTGCATCAGATGCTTTCGGTTCTGATTGTCTAGTATAAATAGCAGAGCTGACACAAGCAGCCGCACACTCTCCTGTAACACCATGTCAGGTATGTTTTCGTTTACATGCTGGAAACTTAGCTTAATGATTTGATTGATCTGTTTTGAATGTCTGATAATAACAGTGGTTCTGAAACTAGAGAAACAACATGTATTTTTCTTCCAGGTTCTGAGGCACAAGGGAGTCAAGGACGACAAGGAGAAGTCAGAACATGTCTGCAATGAACACGGAAGAAGGAGCGCTTACAGGTACGTTCCTGTGAATACTTTGAAAGATCTGGGCCTTTTAATCAAATGGAGCTCAATAAATAATTAAATAAATGTATAAGCAGAGGAAAAGGATAAAGACTAAATTCCCTCATCACGGTAATGATCAGGAGTTACACTCCATAGCTCGCGGTACATTCCAGCAAATGAAAAACAGGAACAGCAACTTACTTTTGTAGAAAAGTACAGAGCTTCAATCAATTATAGCACACCCAAGATATTTTGGCCTCAGTTTTTCACAATAGGAGGAAGTGGAGACATGTTGTCTATCTTTTCATAAAGTCCAATGTCACCACAAAAACTCTTTTCAGTACAGGTCGCAGATTAAGGCAATTCTCTTTGGGCAGTGCAGGTTGGCTTTCATAACAGGCTCAGTGGGTGCAGGTCACACAGAATCTTGGTCCATTCATACAATACAGGACTTAATTTAGAAAATTACGAAAGTCGCAATATGATAGATAGTTCAATAAGAAATATTTGTGTAATTATGTACTGAACTTAATTTGATGGTTAAGACTAGCAACAAACATCTTGGACAAAAACTAATCCAAAAATCGACTGCTTGAGTCTGTAGAATATCTATATTTGGCTTTGTGGAAATACAGTAACAATTGTTCTGTGAAACTTACTAGTTAATATCTATTTTTACTCAAGATTTTGACGCACAGAGGAATAAAGGGAAGGCTTTGACCATGTCTTCAAGAGACCCAGAAAGTGAAGAGCTTGCAGGTAACTCATTCAACTTTTGTTTGTGTATGGACACAGAGAGCTTACAAAGCAATATGTTGAGATCTGTCTGCTTGTTGCGTGAATGGGCACAAAGCTGTAGCTACCAAATTTATACTGAATTCTGTCCTCCAGCTGAGGACGTGTGAAACTTGGGTTAATTCTACGAAGTAGACGACGTGCAGGTTGTTGGACCAGTGTATCAGGTCCTTTCTTACGGTGGTAGTTACAATATGTGATTGAACTAGAAGCCGCTGGCCCCCAAAATGTTTCCTTTGAACTGCGTTTGATGTTTCTGATATCACGGCGTTGGTAGCAATTCTCTTTGTGTCTATTGTTGCTGCAATGCATGTGAGTACCTGGTTGTGTCTCCACGTACACCTACCTTGGGAGAGACTTATATTACAACCACTAAGGACTAGGGTAGCATTGTGGGCAGGATGGATCTTCGTTCAGCCACTGCTGTAGGTTTTTGGGTGAGGGAGAGACGTCATAGGTTCCTCGAAGCAGGAAGCTAATCCTGCTAGCTTCCGATCCCCACAGGTCCTTCCAGCTGATCTGTCTTTTCTCTATGATTTTCCATTTCCTCCACTGCCCCTGTCTTGCTTGAGTGACGGCCTTCACACATCTTGCTTCCTCTTCCTGATGCCAGATTTCCAGGACTACCGATCGTCTCCACTCAGAGTTGCCTTGTACCACAGGGGACTACTCTGACCTCGGCCCAAACCTCCTCTTCCCTGTTTAACGTGACCCACAATGTCAGTGTGCTAGAGTGCTGCCTTTACCTGTTGTGTTGCTTCTTTTGGTTTCCATTTCCGTCCTGTTGTCAATGATGGTCCAACAGCCCGTATATATTTGTCTCTGGACTGAGAGAGTCTCCAGCCTTGTTTTGGTAAATGTAAACTCCTCTACAAGACCTGAGAGAGGTGGCTCATGTGAATGAAGTCTTTGCACACAAATGTTATTGACAAGAAAGATTTACAGTATGTAACACTGCAAACTAATAAACACAAACCAATAGGTGGTGTCAATCATGAATTTCTAAAATGTATGTTCTCTTTCTATTTGACAGCCCTGTTGAACTTTCTCGTCAAACTTGGACTGAAGGACTTTTATCCCAACAAGCTCAGTCTACGGTCTCTCTTTAAGATCAACAAAAATAGTATTGAGGAAAAAGCAGTTTTATCGCTGGAGGAAATACCATGGTGTTTCCTCAGAAAACTGTTCAAAATAAACGCAGAATGCAGGAGCTCAATACAATCATCAATCAGGCCAAAAGAAAACATTGAGGAAGACAATGATCTCTTTAATGAAGACCTTTACACTGCTGATGACTCTAGAGATGATGTGGTTAACCCCCTCGACCTCATAGTCGCTCTCTTCCATTGCGCTGACAGCATCCTGCAGCAGGAAATGGCCCTCAAGATGTCAATGTGCCAGTTCTCTCTTCCACTGCTGTTGCCCGGCGGCAACAAGAGTCAGTGTACCCTGATGCTGTGGGCCCTGAGAGACATCGTCAAAGAGTGGCGTCCACATGATCTGTCTGAATCAAGAGGGTTTGTTGAAGACAACATTGTCCAAGCAAATATACCATTCTTCTCCTTTGTGAGGCTGAAGAACAGCAGTTTATCCAAGTCCCAGATTTTGAATCATGTCCTCAGCAGAGGGCAACAGAACTGCAACCTCTTCATATACAGAGATGTGAAAGGGGGGGCAGTCAAAAGAGAAATTGCAGATGGGCTTGTTGAGGTTTGCTGGTACCTTCCCTGCGGTAATGAAAGTTTAGATGTTTTTCCAGGGCCAGTAGCCTTCGCAAATTTGCGAGGGGACATTTGTGAATCACTCAAACAATTCAACTTTCTCTTTCAAGTATCAACAGCTACCCTTGTGTTCCTGGACAGCGTTGAAGAAAGTGAGCACAAGATTCTATCTTCTCTTCAAGATGTGAAATCCAAACTCTTCTTAGTCGTTAATCGAAAGGGAGGGAAGGCCAGTGAGGAGATGATGTCTGTGAAGAGATTGGTGGATGAATTAGGTTTACCACACAACAGAGTGAAGGTCAAAGACCAGAGGCTTAATGTGGCAGAGTTCTCAGAGAAACTTTGTGAGGTCATCAAGGCATCCCTGTTAGATGTGAAAGACCCCATGAGCATTGAAGATATGGTTGGAAAAGCTGTTGAACCTGATGTGTCTGTGGACGAAAGCAAAACTGACGCACAGAGAAAAGCAGCTGAGGAGATCATGGACGACGTTGGAGTGGGAAGTATACCAGACTATAAAAAACGTAATCTGAGTTTGCAAGGAGCGAACTGGAAGAGGTTGTCAAAGTTAGAAAAGGAAGAGTGTAGACTGAAGACATCTGGTGATTCCGGACTTGAAGAATATAAATGTCAACTACAGGAAGAGAAATTACAAATCAGACAGAAGCAACAAAATTCTGACGCCTCCAAAGGAATGAAGACTTTCATCAAGTGCTTATCGACAAATGACAAACAAAAAAGAGATGTTTTCCTGAAGTGGATGAAACTGAAGTTTGATAAACATTCACGAGTCAAACTCTCTAAGTTACGTAACGAATTCAAAGAGCAATGCAAGAAGAAAGACATCAAACTCATAGCAGAGTTAGACCAAGCTTTGGTGGATAGCTCTTTAGGAACAGAGCATTACATGAGAGAGATGGGACTGATCTACGAGTTCTCAACCAGCAGCTCAACAGCAGCTGATGAAATATCCCAGCTCCCTGGTTTGGCAGCTGAAATGCTGTGGGATGGATATCCTTTAGAGCTTTTGGACGGAGATGCCTCCAACATCCCAGAGAGATGGGTGACAGACGTACTGATGGAGCTTCACAAGAAGGTTGGACAGAGGAGCAGACTGTTGGTACTGACTGTGTTGGGTGTTCAGAGCAGCGGTAAGTCAACACTCCTCAACACCATGTTTGGTGTGCAGTTTCCTGTCAGCAGCGGCAGATGCACAAGAGGAGCTTTCATGCTCTTCCTCAAAGTTGGAGAGGATTTGAAAAGCGAGTTAAACTGTGATTTTATTGTCCTCATTGACACAGAGGGTCTTAAGGCTCCTGATCTGGCACAACTAGAGGACAGTTACGAGCATGACAACCAGCTAGCAACCTTTGTCATTGGCCTGAGTGATGCCACCATCATCAACATCGCAATGGAAAACGCAGCCGAAATGAAAGATGTTCTGCAAATTGCAGTGCATGCATTCTTGAGGATGAAAGAAATTGGAAAAAAGCCAGTTTGTCATTTTGTTCACCAGAATGTTTCATCAGTTTCAGCTCATGACAAGAACATGACAGAAAGAAAACATCTCCTGGAACAACTCAATGAAATGACTCAAATCGCAGCTGAAATGGAAAAGAAACCTTCTATCAAAGAGTTCACGGATGTGCTGGACTATGACATGGACAAGAACAACTGGAACATCCCAGGACTCTGGCATGGAACTCCACCAATGGCACCAGTGAACACAGGTTACAGTGAAGCTGTAGCAGATTTCAAGAAAAACCTTTTGCAAACAGTGAAGAAGGACCCGTGCAATGAAGTGACGCAGATCCCAGAGTTTGTGGAATGGATGAAGAGTCTCTGGCGGGCAGTGAAATATGAGAACTTCATCTTTAGTTTCAGAAACACTCTTGTGGCTCAAGCCTATGACAACTTGTGCAAAGAGTTCAATCAGTGGGAATGGGAGTTCAGAAAAGAGATTCTGATCTGGCAAACACAAGCAGAGGTAGAAATCTTGAATGCTGACAATGAATCTGAGGTAGAAACTTGGAACAGATTAGTTGGAGAAAAAAAATCTGAGGTGTCAGACAAAATAACCGACCAACAAACAACAATGACTGGAAAACTCTCCGACTACTACAAGATGACAGACAAACGAGTTCATCTGATTGACAATAACAAAGCGGACTTTTTAAACCGTGTCAAAGGCCTTGCAGATGAAATCAAACATTCTGTGTGGGCAAAACTGGATTGCACCCTTCAACTAAAACTAAGTTCAAAAAAAGTTCAGGACATTCAGAGAGAATACAGAGGTGTGATTGAAAAGAAGGTCATGAAGCTTCTGAGTGACTGCAACGCGTCAACTCTGACTGAGGAAGAGCTGACACAAGAGTTTGAAAATATGTGGGCTGAAGCCACTGGAAACGTGTCCGGCCTGAAGGAGCGAGACATTGCAGCATGCGTCCTGAAGCAGCTGACAAAAGACTTCTGTAATCAGAATGTCAATGAGGCTTTGCAGAAAGTAACAGACCTAAAGAAAATGGGAACAGGTCCATTTGAAACTAGAAATGATCATGTAGACAATTATTGGCAGAATTTTCAACGTCTAAGGAAAGGAAATTTGCAGAAGGTTGCGGACAAAATCATTGACTCTTGTACAAGGTTTGTACATGATAAAGTAAAGACCGATGGAGATTACCAGGACTCTTTCACAAAGGAGGTTTTAGAAAAAATTGATGAATCCCTTAAACAATGTTACAACCATCACAAAACAAATTCAAAGTTTGAGATTGACCTGAAACTTCACATTTGTGGCATCGCTTCAAGGGAATTTGTCAAAATGCACAAAAGTTTCTTGTCGGATAATAATCCTCACACGCAGCTGGAAAAGTACAAGACTCAGTACCTGTCAGATTTTCTTGATTTATACCAAAAGCAAGATCCCTGCCATCGCAAAGCAAAAGATTTTGTCCAGTCTTGTATCAAACCTGCTGTGATACAGTTCATCTGTGGATCTCTGGGAGTAAACATTGTGGATTACATTCTGACAAGTTCCCATTCAGCAGAGTATAGTTCTCGCACAATCTTCCAGTACAACATTCAGAAAGAGTTGCTGCAACAGGAAAACTTCAAGAGTTTTTTCGATTACATTGACAGCTATGAAATGTATGTTAATGATTGGATATTTGAGCACATCTGGAAAAAGATGTCAGAGGACAAAACTTTGTGCAAACTGAAGAACAAAAATCTACAAGTCATCTACGATAAAATATCAGAAGCGATAGATCGGGCAGCAATAGGAGAGGATGGTGCTCCGCTGCCAGATAACAAGGAAAGCATCACAACGCTAATCAGCAACATGCGCAAACATTTGATCAAAGACATCTCACTTTCAGTGGAGGCTGAAAAAACCACCTTGTTTCTGATCCAAAGCTCATGTCATTCATTCATCAGGTGTCTCAAGATCTCAATGAAGGAGTTGAAGGACCAACTGGAAAAGGAGTTCTCAAACTCTGATGACATCACTGAGACTCTGAACAAGCTTCCAATCAAACCACAGGATGAGCTTTTCAAGCGAGTGTTTGGTTGTGGACGACAGTGTCCATTTTGTAAGACTCCCTGTGAGGCGGGTGGCAAAGAACACAAGATGCATCATGCAGCCATTCATCGACCACAAGGTCTTGGCAGATTCACGTGTGTGTCAAGTAAGAAGCTGGTTAATTCACTGTGTACAACTGACGTGCACAGTGATCGTGTATTCAGAAACTCAGACACCAAAGAGAAGTGGCATCCTTACAAGGATTACAACAAGTACTATCCAGACTGGATCATTCCTCCAGACTCCACCATAGAGGCCTCTGACTACTGGAAGTATGTACTGGTGCAATACAATGACAGATTTGCTAGAATATATGAAGTCAAACCAGCTGATGTCCCAGAGGCCTGGAGGAAACTCACAAAGGAACAAGCTCTGAAGGGTTTGAGAGACGCCTTCAACAGGAAGTGAACAAAGTACAACTGAACACATCAGGTAATTCAGTCCAATTTATTATGCAGCAATAGATTCACATTCACTTGGATGAATTATTATCTTTACTCAATTTTTTTTTGACATAGACTCTTGAAATTGTCCAGACTTTGTTTATAGATTTGTTTACTTCCAGTTTCACATCTTACATTAGAAACGTCATCAACACGCCCACTCACTTTCTGTGAATGTTCTGGACATTTTCCTGCTGTGTTCTCTCATTCTCTACGTTCTCACTTACAGCCTCTCCAGAAAGTCACAGGAACATGTCTGGAGCTCCGTGCAGGTCTTAAAGCAAATTCAGAGAACTACAAGTCTTCAGTCTAAATCAGCTTCAGGAAAAATTCAAATTTTTGGGGAAAATTGTGCAAGAAATTATTGTTTGTTTTTGTTAGTTTTACTCTTGAGTATCTTATTTGTTAATTTGACCAAACCACCAATTTGTTTCAGTGAAAATGAAGAAAGAACAACAGAGTTAGCTTGGACCTCTGTGCAGTTTATTTTATTTTCGACCCTTCGATGATTTATTTTTTGGATGTTTTTTTTACGGTGTCAATAGTCAGTCACCCTCAAGCGATAAAAGACATAAACCAGAAATGTAAACATTACATTTTTTATCTTTTATCCTTTTTTTTGCCGTATGTTTGTTTATATGATGAATTATCTTTTATATTACTTCACGTAGTTCAAGGCAGAGAAACAGATGTGCATGGTGATGTGGATGATGAAGTTATGAATGTATTATCTCTATGTATGTAATGACTATATAGAAAACAATGGTGCTGTACAATACACTAAGACCATTTGATATATTCAGTAATATACTGCCATTTATATTGTTACTTTTATTTTTTAAGTTGTTTAAGTTTGCTCAAGTAAATATTGTTATTCACATATTTTTAAGGATTCATATTCTTCTGATTAAAATTTATTTTCCATTATTTACATTCTCCGTTCTAAATGACAAGTGCAGTACCAAGGACAATGATGATTATGATGATGGTGCTGAAGATGTAGATGATGATGATAATGATGATGAAGATGATGAAGCACAAAATTGTCTTTGTACGTTTTCTTTTTTGGGACTTTTTGCTCATGTTTAGATTTCGACTAGATAAGCGAATGACAGTTGATAATGTGACAAATTTACAAGCTACAATAAATCATGAGTCAGTTGATTCAGTTTGTGTTTGACTTTTTCTGATCACAAATGTTTTTTTTGCTGATAGTTGCATAATGAGTATGAAATAAAATAATAATATTATAAACAATGTTTTCAAATAAAGAAAATAGCTATAAACAATATTTTAATCATAAATTATCAAATGATACCATAAAAAACATTTTGGTTAGCTTTCTGCATTCACTCCTTATGGGACACACAAGAAACTCTGCAACAACACATCACTCACCTGCCACTTGTGGTATAACAGCCACAAGGGGGCCCCCAAAGCACATCTCCAATTTATCAAATCAGCACAGGCCAAAGGGAAACCAGCTGAACACACACACACACACACACACACAAACAACCTGCCTGGAGTGTGACAATGTGTGTTCTTAATTCTGTATTTGTACGTGTGATGTCCTTTAGTTTCTTTATCTTATCGAGGGATCCCAGGGAAACACCATTTCATTCTGCCTGCACTTCTGTTGTATGTCTGGCACAATGACAAAGTCTGATTTGATTGGATTTGATTTGATGGGAGGAGCCTGGTTTCAGTTCAGAGTAAAATCCCTGTTCAGAGAAATGGAGGCTGGAAGTAGTGATGCTCAGGTTGCTGTTGTAACTGCACTCAGCTACACTTTACTGTAACTGGCTGGTTCCAACCATTTCTTACTCTGTCTTGTTGATGATGAAGAACAGGAGGCTTGTTCCTCAATTTATTATCTGATGGGAGCAGAATGTATACTGTATATATGTATTGTGTATATTTACTGTATATATGTACTGTGTATACAGAACAAGGCAGGGCACCTTTGAGCCAAGGATACACACACGTCAAGTAGAATCATAAAAGTATCTACCTGGAGAGTGACTTGTTGTATTTATTATTATATAATACTATATTTTCTTATATAACCTTTTATTTTGTTATATATTATATTGTATTATATATATTTTTTATTACATTTTATTTTATTATATTATATAGTACAGGTGTGTGTCTGTAATGTTGTGTTCTCTTGTCCTGTGTTTATACTTCAGTATTATTCCTCGTCAGGAGTGAGTCGTCCTCAAACTCTTATATTTCGGTCACTTTTATAGTTTGTGTGCAGAGTGAAGATAGAAAACGTTGAGTTCATCCTGCCTGGTTTATCTGCACTGAAGACTTTATACCCAATGTTTTTCATCAAATTAAATAGAATTATCAATTAAATTTTCAAATTATCATTGTGTTGAGACATGGCACAAGCACACAAGATACATACACAACCAAAGCCAGTCTCAGCTGTCACTCATGACACTACTTATTATTGTATCCATCAATTTAATACAACAATTTAATAAAAACATCAAATGAGACAGAAATCTCATGCTAGATGATACCGGGATTCAGAAGTGGATCCTCATCAGAACACCAATGAACTCAATTCACCTCTTGTCATGAGTGCACTCGCCTGGTTTCAGGCATGTGAGAAAACCGGTTATTCAACAAGATAGCAAACAATTCCCGTAAGCTTATAAGGAAGTGATGAATAAATATGTCAACAATGAAAAGCAGACTGTTTACGAGAAGAGGTTGGGAGTGATCCTTGTTTACACTGGCTGGACGACATGCTTATATATTTTTTACTTTTGCAGACACGCATTTATTGTTTTTTAATAACTTGTGTTGGGACCTGGTATTTGTGAATTACAGTTCGGCCTACATGTGAAGTCAAAAGCCCGAAGCTGCATGACCTTTGTTCTGGAGAAAACCAGAACTCAAAGTCACACAGAGGTGTGAAAACCGGACACACAAGGGTCAACCACTATTGGTCACTCTTGGCCCCATGACCTGTGAGGTCACTGGGCCAATATAAGGACAGGTCACCCCCTCTTCATTCTCTTACCATTCAATCCCTCCGAGGGGGAAGTCTGGCTCCTCCCACTCTTCTGTCTCTTTCCATACACCTCTTCTAGAGGAGCACACCACTCTTTCCACGAATCCTCTCAGAGGAGAAGGGTCCAGCTCACTCTTTCAACTCAAATCAACTTCATGGAGGTGAGGTGCAGCTTCTCCTCACCTCAACAAGGAAACCTCCTGAAATCCAAGCTCTACCAACCTTCAAGCAGCAAAGCGATGTCCTGCCGGAGAACTTTAAACAGCAACTTAGCTGCACCGCACAACAGTACCACAAAGGCAGGAGCCACACAACTCGTCAGAAGCCACTCATCAGAAAACCAATGAACTCAATTCCCCTCTTGTCATGAGTGCACTCGCCTGGTTTTAGGCATGTGACAAAACCGGTTATTCAACTAGATAGCAAACAATTCCCGTAAGCTTTTAAGGAGGTGATGAATAAATATGTCAACAATGAAAAGCAGACTGTTTACGAGAAGAGGTTGGGAGTGATCCTTGTTTACACCGGCTGGACAACATTTTATTTTGTACTTTTGCAGACATGCAAACTGTTGGATGAGTCCGAGAATTGCACTGTTTCTTCAGACAAACACAAACGTAAGCATAAGGAACTCAATCAAACACGAAAGCAAGAGGAACTTTAAAAAGTGGTCGAATGTGACGATAAAAAAACTAAATGCTCAAAGGAAGAAAGAGGGAAGAGTAGTGAAGGTAGTGCAGCTCCACCTAGAGGGATTTGTAGTTGATGCTCGGCCAGTAAAATAATCACATTCCAACCCACCATGACAAGCAAAGGCACTGCCTCTGTAACCAGACTCAGACACAGACTCCTGGCCGGGGCTTGAAGCTGCCGCTTTATACATTGAGCTCCTCCCACTGGGCTTAGATAGCAAATTAAACAATTTGATGGGCAAAACCAGTGCATGGAAACAAAATAACTGGTAAAACCGCTAAATAGTGTGTGTGTGTGTGCTCCTGTACAGATATCTTTGTGAGGCCCAGTTGGTGAGATTTTGCCCCTCAAGTAAGATAAAGTAAAATATTTTCCAGAAGGGAGAGAACAAGAAAGAACCTGTTGTTCCAGTGCATCAAATGCTTTCGGTTCTGATTGTCTAGTATAAATAACAGAGCTGATAGAGCAGCTGCACACTCTCCTGTAACACCATGTCAGGTATGTCTTTGTTTACATGATGGAAACTTAGTTTAATAATTTGATTGATCTGATTTGAATGTCTGATAATAACAGGGATTCTGAAACTAGAGAAATGTATTTTTCTTCCAGGATCTGGGGCACAAGTGAGTCAAGGAAGACAAGGAGAAGTCAGACCATGTCTGCAGTGAACACGGAACAAGGAGCGCTTACAGGTACATTCCTATGAATACTTTGAAAGATCTGGGCCTTTAGATCAAATGGAGCTCAATAAATAATTGAATACATTTATAAGCAGAGGAAAAGGATAAAGACTAAATTCCCTCATCGCGGTAGTGATCAGGAGTTAAACTCCATAGCTCGCTATACATTCCAACAAATGCAAAACAAGAACAGCAACCTACTGTTGTAGGAACGTTCAATAGATTAAAGCAAACCCAAGATATTTTGGCCTCAGTTTTTCACAATAGGAGGAAGTGGAGACATGTTCTCTATCTATTCATAAAGTCCACTGTCAACACAAAAACTCAGTTCAGTACAGGTCACAGATTAAGGCAATTCTCTGTGGGCAGTGCGGGTTGGCTTTCACAACACGCTCAGTGGGCGCAGGTAAAACAGAATCAGGTCCATCCATACAATACAGGACTTCCTTAAGAAATTATGATTAATTTTTATTGAATAACTCAAAAAGAAATATTTTTGTAGTTATGTACGGATGTGTTAAGACTAACAACATGTTCAAATTAAGAAAATTTGAACCTCTTGGAAACAAACTAATCCAAAAATCTACTATGTTTGAGTCTGTAGAATAACTATATTTGGCTTTGTGGAAATACAGTAACAACAAGACACTTGGTGTGTGTGTGCAAGCGTACATGGTTAGAGTTGTGCGTGTAAGTGGACAGACAACACCCTGCCACGATCAAAGGAAGTAATTGCAGCTTGTTTCCTGTAATTAAAACTCTCTCTGAAAAAAAGACCACTTCAGAAACAGAGAGGGAGGAATAGAGAGAGAGAAAGAGAAAGACACATGGGGCAGGAAGAGTGAAAATGACTTCTGCAAAAAAGGGATAAGAGGGACTGAGTTCTGGATTTCATTCCGTTGCCCGTGTGTGTAAGTGCGTGTGTGTGTGTGCGAGAGTTAGAGTGACCCACCTTCTGCAAACTGGAGGAGTTGAGCTGTGTCTTATCAATGATCTTTACAGCCACCTAGAAGCAAAACAAGAACATATTCATCTATTATTAGACTATTATTCATTCAATACACTAGGTTAGTGGGTTTGACACATCCCCCTCACAGCCCCAGACACACACACTCCCTGAAAACCGGACCAGCATTGTTTCAAGTTTGCGCAGCTATCCTTGTTAGAACTTCCATTCCAAACTTTATTGTGGACGTCCAAACCCGTATCCTCAACCATAACCAATTCGAACCCGGACCTTCACCTGACTTTAATTCACACCTCATCCCCTAACCCAGGAGCTCAGAAATGAGTTTTTGACCAGGCTTTGGTCCACATTAAGAAAAATTCCAATAAGAATGGTGTTTATACTGAAAAGGTCCCAAAGAAGAAACAAAAACCTGTAAACACGTGAAAATAGTACGATGCAATCTTGTAGCATTAAGTGATAAATAGAGCTGAAGCAGGGTTTTACCCGTGTAATATCAAGGTCTATAGTTCATTATCCAATGTGGAAACCAACATCATAAACATAAAGAGATAGAAACATTATAATGCAAAGAGCAAGCTGGGAGCCATATGACGTGAGAAAAGAAGTCTTAAGGTCAGGCAAGGAAACAAAGAATCTCTCAAAAAGGACACCGGAAGAGGGAGGTCTACTTCTCTCACTCCCATTTCTGTTTTTCACTGTCAACTAACTCCTCTCTTCCACTCCTCTTTCTGGTTGTACTTGTCTGTGTGACTCTTTCATGCCCTCTGACTCTCCCTTGTTTTCTTTGAGAGTGTGTGTGTGTGCCAGCGAGTCACATGGAGTGTTATCAGGGTGTCAGGCACAGGGCTGTCACACATTGACAGAGCCCGCCCACCCCTCGCTCTCGCCACACAGGCCGAGAGTTGGCTTGACAGGGCCTCAGACAGAGCCCGGCATGGGCTCACAGCGGACGCTGCTTCCCTCTTAAAGGGACAGAGTGCTACGTTACATCACATCTGGAATTCACAGTAAGCCAGGGACATTTAGGCTTCTCTATTCAGGCGGACAATGGTGATCTAATCTCCTGCAGCAGATGTACTGTCTCCAAAGCCATTCGAGCCTCAGATCAGACCAGACCTACTGTGTATCACAGCGTGAACCCTTCCCTGCTCTCAGTAAGCAGGAAGGAAGATTAACATTTAGACATCCGCTAAACATGTATATTGTTTTTCTACTCAGGGCTAGTTAAAAATATAAAGCTCCTTTTCTTTCCAAAGTGGTTTTTGGTAACCAGTCACTTCCTGAAAAAAACAGACTTGCTAACAATATCTCAGTGACAGTTTGTCACTATGTCATCAGAACAATCAAGGCTGTTTGTTTTTGAGGTAATTCCTTTTCCAGACAAAGACTTAAAGTTTAAATATTTCTTCTTGCGTAAAAACTGCTTACTTAGCCTAGTAACAAGTCTGTAGAAAAGCCTTTGTCCAGAATGTGACCTAAGTGGCTAAAAATAAAAGTCTAAAACGTTCAGATGGTCGGAGTGACGCTGGAATTGGAACCAAGAGTGAGATAAAAGCTTTCCAATCGTGAATGCCTACCTCTTTTCCGGTGAGGACATGTCGCGCCAGCTTGACCTTGGCAAAGTTGCCTTTGCCGATGGTTTTCAGTAACCGATAGTTACCGATGTGCGGCTGGTCATCTGATGTGGTTGTGGCGACGGAGTTCCGACATCGCGGCATGCTGGTGCGGCCAGATGTTGGCTTGGTCTCCTGGACAAAGAAAAAAGGCAGAAAACACTGTTTGTAAGCAGAGGATGACATGAAGGCAGAAAGTATTAGAACGTGACGGTGACAATGTAGCGGACTTCATTTTATATTCCTCACTAAACCATTTCAAAAGGGGTTTAAAAGTAGTTTCTGGTGGGCAGGTAGACGTTTTGCTTAAATAATAACGCATAAAAATAAATGCAGCATTGAAATTAGTTACTGATACTGATTTGCACATTAAATAGAGCAGCAACAGCACAAAACTTGAAGGCTTTTGGATCCCCACTCAAACATAAAATGTAAGTAAATTTTCACCACTTTAGGTTAGGTTAGGTTAGGTTAGTTTATTGGTCTCCACCAGGGAGAAATTTGTCGTGAAGACAGGGAACATGTTGCATACATAAAAACACATACAGTACAAAAAGAACATCAAGTTAAAAGTCTGGTGGAGTAAACAGACCACTGGACAATCCTGCACATGCAGCAAGCCGACGAGAACGCATTCACATGCTTCCACACCGCTACTCTAACTGTAATCATAAATATACATTCATATCAGCATCACATAACCTCAAGCATACATTAATCCGTTCACTCACATACAGTATGTCCATAGTTTGACTCATAATACATTCATTTCCATATACACATAGCCTATGTTCGTATACATATACAGAAACATTGCAATCATTTCCTGCTGTTGAGAAGTTTGGTTGATACAGGCACAAAGGAATGTTTGTATCGATTGTGCCTGCACAAGGGAAGCCTATATCTCCTTCCAGAGTTCAGGAGAGTATATTCACTATTCAGCACATGAGAACTGTCTGTTAAAATGGCATTTGCCTGTCTGATCGTCGCCTGCTCAAAAAGGTCCTGTGGATTTAGGGGGGGTGTTATTCCCATAATCTTGCCAGCAGTTTTGACAAGGCTTGAGATTTCAGCTCTAGATTTAACAGATAGGTTACCAAACCAGCTGGTGATACCATAGCGGAGTATTGACTCAATTGCTGTTTTATAAAAAATTAGCATAATATTTTTGCAAACTCCAAATACTCTGAGCCTACGTAGGAAATGGAGACGTTGGTGAATTTTGGCACAAACATTGGCCACCTGTGTGCCCCATCTCAAATCGCTGTCAACATGGACACCAAGGTACCTGAATGTTTTGACCTGCACAATGTCCTGGCCATGGACAGCCACAGGGCTCTGGTCTCCCATTGATCTAGGATCCAACAACATCTCAACAGTTTTAGTTGTATTAATGAGCAGCGAGTGGGCATCACACCAGTTGACAAACTTGTCGACCGCAAGTTGATGAACACTCAAATTAGTATGTTTGGTGAGCAGGCTAAGTATGACAGTGTCATCAGAAAATTTTACTGTGAATTGATTTGGCTCAGAACTGACACAGTCGTTGGTATACAACGTGTACAGAAAAGGTGAACTAACACACCCCTGGGGGGCACCAGTGCTGCATACAGCCAGATCAGACAAAGCTGAGTTAAACTTAACCTTCTGTGGCCTATTCGATAAAAAAGAATAGTACCACCGAATTAAGAAAGGATTGACATTTAGCTGAACTAATTTCTTCAAAAGAATGTGTGGTTGAATGAGATTAAAAGCGGAACTAAAATCAACAAAAAGAAGTCTAGCATATCCAGCTGGATTTTCTAGGTGCTTCAGAACAAGATGCATTACAGTCGCTATGGCATCACTTGTGCTGCGGTTTTTGGTGTAGGCAAATTGATATTTATCAAGCGCTGGTTGCACAACTGTTCGAAGCTTCTCTATCATGATCTTCTCTAATGATTTAAAAACATTTGAGGTGATGGCCACCGGCCGGTAATCATTGTCCTCCTGGGGACTGACCTTTTTAGGTATGGGTAGTATAATAGATTTTTTCCATAGTCTTGGCACTGTATAAGTGTCCATGGAAAACTGGAATAGTTTCACCCAGACCGGGGACAGTTCCTCGGCAAAAGATTTCAAAATAAAAGCTGACAGGCCGTCTGGACCTGTTGCCTTTTTAATCTGAATAGTTTTAAAAGTTTTAATGACTGTTTCCAGATCAATTACAATCCTATCCACATTTAAATCACAAATCACAGATTCTAAAACATCGGCACAATCTGCACTGTTATCAACATTAAAACGCATATAAAAATTGTTCAGTTCATTTGCCCTGGTCATTTCGTTATGAGCAAACAGAGGTTTCTTTTTTGCGTCCATGTTCGTCATATGTCTAATTGAGTCCCAAAGTTTCTTAGTATTGCATTCCGCCAAGTTTTGCTCTGCCCGTTCTTTATGTTGATGGCGCGCTGCTGTTATCTTCAGATTTAGGTCCTTTTGGGCCGCTCGGACCGCCGCTTTATCCCCCAACTTGAAAGCGCCTTTTTTCCTTTTAATACAGTCCATAATGTCAGGGGTAAAATAAGATTTATTGTTGGGATACCGTTTAATTGTCTTTGTGGGTATGACAGACTCAATGCAAAAATTGATGTAATCAGTAGTTGCTTCTGTAGCACTGTCTATGTCCGTATCCTTGAGAAAGATATCCCAATCCGTACAAAGGAAGCATCCCTTCAGCTCCTCCAATTTATCATTAGTCCATACCTTCACCGTCTGAGTGACCGGTTTGGTAGATTTAAAAACAGACCGATATGTGGGAAGCAGCTGAATTACGTTATGGTCTGAGTTTTTAAGTGGAGGTCTGGCTCTGGCAGTATATGCATCTTTAATATTCCCATAACATTTGTCCAGTATATTATTATTCCTGGTGCTGCACTTCACATATTGGTCAAATCCTGGCAGCGTTTTATTTAAGCTGCAATGATTGAGATCCCCAAGTATCATCATTGGGGCATCAGGCTTGCTTTCTAGATGACGGTGAACACAGTCTGCGATTAGATTTGCTGCCCTGCCCGCATTACCGCTGGGTGGGACATAGACAACGCACACAAACAAATTGGTAAATTCCCGGGGGAGATAGTGTGGCCGCAAGGTGACACACAAAAGCTCTAAATCGGGGGGGCATATTCTGTCCCTCACTGCAAGGTTTCGGCACCATCTGTCATTGATGTAGATACACACGCCCCCTCCGCGGAGTTTACCTGAGTTTGCGTCTCTGTCCAAACGTACATGGGAAAACCCCTCAATCTGAATAAAATTGTCCGGAACATCCTTACCGAACCAAGTCTCCGTAAAAGCCATAATGCCCGACTCCCGATATTCATAGCAGGCTCCCACCTGTTGACGCAGATCATCCATTTTATTTTTAAGGGAGCGGGGATTGCATAGGAGCATTGGCGGTAGCGGTAGCTTGGTGGCTGATTGTATGCGCCGTCTAATGCCGCCTCTCCTGCCACGCTTCCTAGCCCTGCTTCGCCGATACTTTCCCCCCTGGTGTCGGCACAGTCCGCCAGGGACATCCTGCAGAAGACCAGGCGATGGTATTGCCCCGCTCTCCTGCAGTCCCAGCAGCTCTGGACAGCTGTATGTCCTCAGGCCGCTGTTATTGATAGGATCCTCCGCCATGCATTGGGTGACGGGTCCGGCCAGGATCATCCACGCCAACACCAGTGCCTTAATTCCTCGCCAATTCACTCCACGTACACGCATCATACAGCTCAAAGCATGAGCGGTCATCTCCAATAAATCTGCGCATTTAATCCACCGAAGCCAGACATTAAACGGGGACATGACAAACAAACAAAGGACATGCAACAGGAGCCCTTCTCCATGTCGCCAGCAGAGCAGCGCCATTTTGTGGTGCAGCAAAGTCAAACACAAACTTTCTGCAAATTTTGGTAAGAAGTTGAGCATGTTAAAGCCCTCAAAAAGCCAATTCATTTGCCTGAATAATAATAATAATAATATTAAGAAAAAACAAGTTCCGTGTATCACAATGTTAAGAAATAACTTCAACAACTAATAACTCCATTCGCGAGCCATGGACTCTAACTGAAATCTGATATTCTGGTATTTGTGGGAAATCCAGTGAACAAATGAAAAACAGACAAACAGATGAGGAAACACCTCTTTGGCATCAATAACAAGACGAGTCCTCATAGTTACAATAACATAGATAACCAAAGTTAACTTACCATGATTGCCAGAGAAAATTGATCTTGAAAATGACAATTAACAATTCGAAAAGCCATATACCACTAGTTATAATTATAATAAATATAGAAATATATGAAAATATAACATTTTTAGGGCTGCAAAGCAGCACTGGGTGGGCCCGAGCACATCCATTTTGAAGCGTTGCATGCTTTTTGTCTGAAAAAACAAAAATAACCAGTTCTGAGAGAGAGAGAGATGTAACCTTTGCAAGACATAAAGTTTCCTTTGATCTAAGAAGACTGAAATCAGAGAATTTTTTGTTTGTCTGGTCATGATACACCTGTGTATTGATTTTTGTGAAGATCGGTCAATGGGAACACCTTCCGGGGGTCTCGGGCTGACTCGAGGGGCACCGTTGAGCCATTTTGCGACGCCCATTGAAAATTCCTTCAGAATACGTAAATTTTCACCACTTTCTAACTTTCTGCAAATTTTGGTAAGAAGTTGAGCATGTTAAAGCCCTCAAAAAGCCAATTCATTTGCCTGAATAATAATAATAATAATAAGAAATAATGAATAATAATAATAATAATGAATAATAATAATAACAAGAATAATATAACATTTTTAGGGCTGCAAAGCAGCACTGGGTGGGCCCGGGCACATCCATTTTGAAGCGTTGCATGCTTTTTGTCTGAAAAACAAAAATAACCAGTTCTGAGAGAGAGAGAGACGTAACTGTTGTGCAATAGGAGTAGACTTGACGTTGGCTAATTATTAATAATCATGAAATATGATTATTAAAATAAAAATTATCTATCAAAAATAATTAAATTATTAATTGAAGATGATCAGTAATCAAATAACAATAAAACCACTAATGAGAAAATAGGAATTATCAATTAGAAAGTACAAGCTATCAATTAACAATGATAAGGTTATCAACCAAGAATAATGAAAATAATTAGTCAAAACAATAAAATTATCAATTTAAGAATAATACTATCTATATTAATAATTGAGAAAGGGGGGCACCACCCTGGTTTCCCAGGGACCAACGATGTCAAGCTATAATTATCAGTCTCATAATGATAAATGTCAAATTAATAATGTCAATATTTTAATATTAACGATTACTTAATAAACAGTGAAGGCTTCTAAGTTCGAGCACAGGCGATCATAATCCAGCTGCAATCACATACATATGCACAAATAATCACAGACTACAGATACTTTAATTACAAAAGTATTTATTAAAAAGGGGAAATAAAGTTATAATGTTATTCAATGATTTATCATTTTAACAAGCTCCAATATTTCAAAGGTAAACACAGCAGCAGCACTTATCACAATTCAGAAAATACATGGACAACCTGCGGTCTACCTATGTATGTCTGTCTCTATGTGTGTGTGTGTCTGTGTCAAAGTGTCTCTCTGTGTGTGTGTGTCTATGTGTGTGTGTGTGAAATAAAGTTAGTGTTATTTAATGATTCATCATCTTAACAAACTCCCATATTTCAAAGATAACAACAGCAGCTTATCACAATTTAGAACACGCATGTAACCTCTGGTCCATCTATGTGTCTCTGTGTGTGTGTGTGTCTGTCTGTGTCTATCAATGTGTGTGTGTGTGTGTGTGTGTGTGTGTGTGTGTGTGTGTGTGTGTGTGTGTGTGTGTGTGTGTGTGTGTGTGTGCGAGAGAGAGAAAAAGAAGGGGGGTGGCGATGACGCGTAGTGACATCACATCTAAGATGGAGGCCGATCATGATTCGTGGAATCAAGGCCTAAAAACTCTCAAAATGGCGGATTGACTACAAAACAAGATGGCGGAGCCGTTATGAATTTAGAGCCAGGATGGGAGGAGAGAGAGAGCGGAGGCGTGGCAATAATAGACTCAAAATGGTGGGTTTAACTTAACGTTATCCAAAATGGAGAATATGTTAATGACACCATGTGGCCGGAGCGCACACTGGTGGTCGTCACATGAATTACACAAAGGAAATTTTAGACAAAGAGAATTCTTATCTCTGCTTGGCTTTGGGGCCGAATGGTTTCCAGATGTGTTCAGCCTCTCTAAGCATAGATTTAACTATGTGACATGACCTGTATTATAAATACAGGTCAGGAGTGTGTATAGGTCGGTTTAGAAGGAGAGAGAGAGAGAGAGAGAGAGAGAGAGAGAGAGAGAGAACATGAGAAAACATGTAAGGAGAGTCCAAAGAAGCTCTTAAAAATACGTCTGAGATGAGTTAACAGTGATTCACCCCTCAGCCCTCAAGCGAGCGTTGTGGGCCGAGGTTCTGATCGGTGAAATCACTGCAGACTCACACAGACGTTAACAGTGCGGGCGGAGGCGCTTCTCACGGCCCTATTTACTGCAACACAAAACATTGCGATCCAACCGGAAACCGGAAGTAGCGGCTCGGAGTAGTGGCCGGCTAAAACAATGGAACACGGAAGTTCCATCAACAAAATACACTCAAGTATTAAATCAACACGCTACATATTAAAACTAACATCTGCCCAGACAACATAAGCCTCTTACTGTGACCGTGATTTCGTGGGTTGCATGCGACTTGGCGCGAATCCCCGGAGGTTCAGTGAATCGCTTGAAGTTTCTCAGACGGGCTCTCGTGAGCACCGCAGCTGGGCCGGAGCCGATCCGTTGTGCTCCGTGGCGAGATGAGGTTTCGTCTTCTTCTGCAGCAGCGGAGATCGTGCTGCCTCACAGGGACGTTCGGCTGCTTGTAGCCGTTGTAGATCGTGTGGAGAAAGAATAAAGTAAAGTCCGTGTGGATAAGGAAACAGTCTGAGATCGTCCAGCGAGCAATTTCCTGTTTTGATCTTTCCAAGTTAAAAACAGGAAAAGTCCTTTTCAAAATAAAAACGTCAACTAAGATAAAAGAATGAATGAATGAAATGAATTGAAATGAATAAAACAAACGTCTAGTCGCCTCCTTAGTTACTGAGTCGTGTGGTTAGACCTCTTGAGGTCAGAAAACAACTTGAGCAGCGTGGAAAGGAAGATGACAAAGAGAGTCTCTTAAAAATACCGAGTTAACTAGTAGAACCCCGGAGGGGTTCTGTTGTCGCTTGGGCATCTGAGTGAAGAGAGGGAGATTTCTGTGAGCTCAGCCCTTTTAAGTCATGTCTCAGGTGACTCCCCCCTGGGAGGAGGGGTCAGGGGTCAGTGTGGCCCTCCAGCCAATTGAGTGGTCAGGATTTGGCCCCCAGGGGCGGGCTTACCGTGGGGGACCAGGACGTGATCTTTTGCCACATGGAGATAAGGGCCCATGCTGGATTTTTAAATGTTAGGGGTTACCCGAGCCTGGCCTAAGGTTTTACGACCCTTTGTTCTAAGTCGGATCACTGGGCCTTGCCCAACAGTCCCCCTTTGACCTGGGAAGTGGGTCGTTACCCAGTTTCCAGGGCACGCTAGGGTCGAGAGTCCAGTGATAATCCATGAGAGGTAATCCTTGAGTGGAGTTGAAGCATTGAAAGTTAGTTCATCATGAGGCATAAATGTCTTTGAGGCATGAGTCTAAACAGAGAGAGGTAATTGTCTGGGCAGACAGAGGCTAAACAACATATATTCTAAAACACGGCGCACATTTCAATTTCACATAATGCTTATCGGCAGTTATTGTTAACATACTGATGAATTTCGGTGAAGAGTGAAATGAAAGAAAAGTGGAAAAAGGAACAGAAGAAAATGTTTGAGTAGGTGCTGGTGTTTTGAGGTAATCATGTGTGTTATTCTGTCAAACCAAAACATTTAGAACGGCGAGTCACGTTCTGTTGTTCGCTAATCTGTGAATATATGGTAAATCCTATTTCTAGGTTTGCAAATCTACAGATATTGAAATTTTTCTGCCAAGACTGAATTGCCAACTGTACCCGTGAGGGCTGCACAACCGTAGTGGTAACGACTTCAAAATCCTCAACGAGGTCTAAGGAGTTCACTACCTGAACATACGTTATACGATTTACTGACAGAGGGTCTAAAGCATGCAGCTATTGATGGAGTGAGTGGTTTGAGCGGTCTTTGTTTTAAAATTGGGATTTCTTCCCCCCCCCCTTTCAGGTGTGGAGGTGAGGGGGTTTCTGGCAGCGCCTCGGTCCTTCCCAGTCATTGAAGTCATCTTTAGGAGTGGAGAAGGAGGGCAACTGCTTCTAGTTTCGCCAACGGGGTTCAGTGTCTGGTCTCTTAGGGGAGCCTGGAGGAACACGTGGCACAATGTCTCTCATTGCTTCATCCACACATCTCCGTATTAATTCCTCTGTGCCAGGATGCATCCCATGTGTTGGATTTCGGTCACCATCACTATACTCCTGGTATTGATGAGGTTTCCTTTGGTTACAGCCCCTACTTCTCTGTGGAGAGGGATTCAGGTGCTGAGGTCGAAACTGTTTGTGGGGCTGGTTGAAATCCTCACCCCCTTGGTTTTGAGGGGCACCCTGTTGGAAGGGTCGTTGTTTCTGGTTCTCTTTGCTGGGGTTCATCCTGGCGTGGGGAAAGTTGTCATCTTCCAGCGCCGGGTCCACATTGAGTTGGACTTGAACTGCCAGAACCACGGTGTCGTCTTCGTTACACCCTCGGTTGTCTGGGTCGAAGCGATAAATGTCTTTTCAAGGGGCTCTTGCCGCCGGTTGCGGATTTCCTCTCTTTGAGGGGGTGCTGAGTCATCAGTGTCTTTTGACTCGAATGTGCCACGGTACTCATCTTCGTGGCCACCATCTCTTGCACCGGGGTTGGAGGACCATCCAGGACGCGACCGTGAGTCATGGTGCGCCTCTGCCTGAGTGACAGACTGGGAATCTCTTTCAGCCCTCCAGGACGGATTCCTTCCGTCGTCGTGATGTGGGTCAGCATGGCTCCGTGCAGGATGTGTTCGTTCTGGCTGGAGTGGATGCTGTGTGTCTGCTGGACAGGCATTTGATGTTGCCTCATAGCGGTCCCAGGTCACTGCACGTCTAGGGGTTGAGTCCGGCTCCCCCTTTGGTGTTGAGTGGGTCGGAGCGGTTGACTGCTGGGTGTGTCTGGCTCTCCAGAGCAAAGCTCCCTCTGCATGAGGGTTGCGTAGCTGTGCTCGCAGCTGTTCTCCCAGTGTCTCTGCTCTGCTGGCTCCACCGGGAATGACGTCAGCTCCTGGCCCTGTCATCAGGGATATCAGCTCGAGGGGGGGGCAGCTCCGTTTGACTGTGCCCCCCTTTCTGCTGACCTTTGACCTGCGCATGCTCCTGCACCGCCTGGTCCTGTTCTTTGCGGGTCTCGATGATGTGCCGCAGGTGGGAGTTTTTTCTCCTGCTCCGCTCGACATGCGGCTTGCATGGCTATGAGCGCCTTCGCATGTTCTTGGGTCTGCAGCTCGGCTCTCTGCTGGTAGAGGAGTGTCAGTTGACCCAGAGCATGGGGTATTTTTGGATGCGGGCCAGTGGGGTTGATGAGTGCATGGACAGTTCTTGATCTTACGATCGCAGGTACTTATTTCATACTCACTCAACTCACTCACCGCATCATTAGAAAAAAATTACTCAGACTGGCTACAGTCTCTAATAGGACCTCTGGTCCTGAGGGAGCACTTGCCCCACGGTGTTACATGCTACTCATCTTCTGAGTGCGAAAAGGCACCTGGTGGACTGCTCACGCTTGCTTAGAAAAAGTGGGTAAAACACTTAATTAAAAAACTACACAACAAGATGCACAGGTGAGCTTCACCCTGTGTCTATAAAGTGTCAATGAAGGATAGCTCGGTGGCTCAATCCTTAAGACCTAGTTGTTCAACAACTAGTCTTCTCAAAACTAGTCTCTCAAATCTAGTTTGTCTCCTTAAGATCAAAAAGCATGCAGAAAATCTCCAATAAAAATTACCAACTACTGAAACGCAGTCAGCAACCAACCAAAGTTACACAAAAGTCTGCTTAGCAAAGGGAATTAAGAATAAAGAAACTTCAAAGAGAAATTAGTTTCGAACCTATGTCTCTCTTCAAAGATTAATCATAATTATTGTGCATTGAGATGACACAACCACTTATATGCTAGAAGCAACCAACCACGGATACACAAGGCACTAGTATACCTGCTTGGGACAGATGCAAAGGGATTACAATAAAATTTTTCAAAGAGAAATAAATTCCTAGAATTATTTTTCTCTTTTCTTAAATTATTTATGATTCTTGTGCCTCGAGAACACAACCACCGATTGCAATCTGCAGCCAATTACGGATACACCAGGCACTGGTATACCGGTTTGGTAAAAGTTCAAATGAATTAAAAATAAAACTTTGCAAAGAAGAATACATTTCCAAAATTATTTTCTTCAACAACGAATCCTGATCAATACCAAATGAGAGAAAGGAAAAGTTTTGAAAAAATCAAACTTTCAAAAAAAATTTAAATTTTTCAAAAAAATTAAATTTCTGGAAAAAAAAAAAAGAATCTGGATTATTGTACACAGTATTATGATACAGCTGGAGTTAGATCGCCTCACAGGGGGCACCATTTATGTTGTGCAATAGGAGTAGACTTGACGTTGGCTAATTATTAATAATCATGAAATATGATTATTAAAATAAAAATTATCTATCAAAAATAATTAAATTATTAATTGAAGATGATCAGTAATCAAATAACAATAAAACCACTAATGAGAAAATAGGAATTATCAATTAGAAAGTACAAGCTATCAATTAACAATGATAAGGTTATCAACCAAGAATAATGAAAATAATTAGTCAAAACAATAAAATTATCAATTTAAGAATAATACTATCTATATTAATAATTGAGAAAGGGGGGCACCACCCTGGTTTCCCAGGGACCAACGATGTCAAGCTATAATTATCAGTCTCATAATGATAAATGTCAAATTAATAATGTCAATATTTTAATATTAACGATTACTTAATAAACAGTGAAGGCTTCTAAGTTCGAGCACAGGCGATCATAATCCAGCTGCAATCACATACATATGCACAAATAATCACAGACTACAGATACTTTAATTACAAAAGTATTTATTAAAAAGGGGAAATAAAGTTATAATGTTATTCAATGATTTATCATTTTAACAAGCTCCAATATTTCAAAGGTAAACACAGCAGCAGCACTTATCACAATTCAGAAAATACATGGACAACCTGCGGTCTACCTATGTATGTCTGTCTCTATGTGTGTGTGTGTCTGTGTCAAAGTGTCTCTCTGTGTGTGTGTGTCTATGTGTGTGTGTGTGAAATAAAGTTAGTGTTATTTAATGATTCATCATCTTAACAAACTCCCATATTTCAAAGATAACAACAGCAGCTTATCACAATTTAGAACACGCATGTAACCTCTGGTCCATCTATGTGTCTCTGTGTGTGTGTGTGTCTGTCTGTGTCTATCAATGTGTGTGTGTGTGTGTGTGTGTGTGTGTGTGTGTGTGTGTGTGTGTGTGTGTGTGTGTGTGTGTGTGTGTGTGTGTGTGCGAGAGAGAGAAAAAGAAGGGGGGTGGCGATGACGCGTAGTGACATCACATCTAAGATGGAGGCCGATCATGATTCGTGGAATCAAGGCCTAAAAACTCTCAAAATGGCGGATTGACTACAAAACAAGATGGCGGAGCCGTTATGAATTTAGAGCCAGGATGGGAGGAGAGAGAGAGCGGAGGCGTGGCAATAATAGACTCAAAATGGTGGGTTTAACTTAACGTTATCCAAAATGGAGAATATGTTAATGACACCATGTGGCCGGAGCGCACACTGGTGGTCGTCACATGAATTACACAAAGGAAATTTTAGACAAAGAGAATTCTTATCTCTGCTTGGCTTTGGGGCCGAATGGTTTCCAGATGTGTTCAGCCTCTCTAAGCATAGATTTAACTATGTGACATGACCTGTATTATAAATACAGGTCAGGAGTGTGTATAGGTCGGTTTAGAAGGAGAGAGAGAGAGAGAGAGAGAGAGAGAGAACATGAGAAAACATGTAAGGAGAGTCCAAAGAAGCTCTTAAAAATACGTCTGAGATGAGTTAACAGTGATTCACCCCTCAGCCCTCAAGCGAGCGTTGTGGGCCGAGGTTCTGATCGGTGAAATCACTGCAGACTCACACAGACGTTAACAGTGCGGGCGGAGGCGCTTCTCACGGCCCTATTTACTGCAACACAAAACATTGCGATCCAACCGGAAACCGGAAGTAGCGGCTCGGAGTAGTGGCCGGCTAAAACAATGGAACACGGAAGTTCCATCAACAAAATACACTCAAGTATTAAATCAACACGCTACATATTAAAACTAACATCTGCCCAGACAACATAAGCCTCTTACTGTGACCGTGATTTCGTGGGTTGCATGCGACTTGGCGCGAATCCCCGGAGGTTCAGTGAATCGCTTGAAGTTTCTCAGACGGGCTCTCGTGAGCACCGCAGCTGGGCCGGAGCCGATCCGTTGTGCTCCGTGGCGAGATGAGGTTTCGTCTTCTTCTGCAGCAGCGGAGATCGTGCTGCCTCACAGGGACGTTCGGCTGCTTGTAGCCGTTGTAGATCGTGTGGAGAAAGAATAAAGTAAAGTCCGTGTGGATAAGGAAACAGTCTGAGATCGTCCAGCGAGCAATTTCCTGTTTTGATCTTTCCAAGTTAAAAACAGGAAAAGTCCTTTTCAAAATAAAAACGTCAACTAAGATAAAAGAATGAATGAATGAAATGAATTGAAATGAATAAAACAAACGTCTAGTCGCCTCCTTAGTTACTGAGTCGTGTGGTTAGACCTCTTGAGGTCAGAAAACAACTTGAGCAGCGTGGAAAGGAAGATGACAAAGAGAGTCTCTTAAAAATACCGAGTTAACTAGTAGAACCCCGGAGGGGTTCTGTTGTCGCTTGGGCATCTGAGTGAAGAGAGGGAGATTTCTGTGAGCTCAGCCCTTTTAAGTCATGTCTCAGGTGACTCCCCCCTGGGAGGAGGGGTCAGGGGTCAGTGTGGCCCTCCAGCCAATTGAGTGGTCAGGATTTGGCCCCCAGGGGCGGGCTTACCGTGGGGGACCAGGACGTGATCTTTTGCCACATGGAGATAAGGGCCCATGCTGGATTTTTAAATGTTAGGGGTTACCCGAGCCTGGCCTAAGGTTTTACGACCCTTTGTTCTAAGTCGGATCACTGGGCCTTGCCCAACATAACCTTTGCAACTGAAATCAAAGGATTCATGGTCCATGTATGTCCGCGTTACAGAACATCGTGTTTTAATGGCGTGTAATCAAACTTTGACGCCACGCCACGGTCACACCGTGTGATTAAAAAAAAAATCCATCAGTCACTTTTTATCTCCATCTTGTTGTGATGACACTCATCTCAATTTGAAGTTGATCCGATGAAAACCCTGGTACAAGTGTATCAAAGAAAAAATGTGGAATATGGCCAAAATGGCCACTAAATGCCAAATAGCAGGCTTCCTGTTGTGTTTTTCCAATTGCACCAAGAGACTTTTTTGTTTGTCTGGTCATGATACACCTGTATATCGATTTTTGTGAAGATAGGTCAATGGGAACACCTTCCGGGGGTCTCGGGCTGTCTCGGGGGGCACCGTTGAGCCATTTTGCGACGCCCATTGAAAATTCCTTCAGAATACGTAAATGTTCACCACTTTCTAACTTTCTGCAAATTTTGGTAAGAAGTTGAGCATGTTAAAGCCCTCAAAAAGCCAATTCATTTGCCTGAATAATAATAATAATAATAAAAATAAATATGCTAAAATATATGAAAATATAACATTTTTAGGGCTGCAAAGCAGCACTGGGTGGGCCCGAGCACATCCATTTTGAAGCGTTGCATGCTTTTTGTCTGAAAAAACAAAAATAATAATGAATAATAATAATAATAATAAATTTAAAATTTTTAGGGCTGCAAAGCAGCACTGGGTGGGCCCGAGCACATCCATTTTGAAGCGTTGCATGCTTTTTGTCTGAAAAAACAAAAATAACCAGTTCTGACAGAGAGAGAGACGTAACCTTTGCAAGACATAAAGTTTCCTTTGATCTAGGAAGACTGAAATCAAAGGATTCATGGTCCATGTATGTCCACGTTACAGAACATCGTGTTTTAATGGCGTGTAATCAAACTTTGACGCCACGCCACGGTCACACCGTGTGATTAAAAAAAAATCCGTCAGTCAGTTTTTATCTCCATCTTGTTTTGATGACACTCATTTCAATTTGAAGTTGATCCGATGAAAACCCTGGTACAAGTGTATCAAAGAAAAAAAGTGGAATATGGCCAAAATGGCCACTAAATGCAAAATAGCAGGCTTCCTGTTGTGTTTTTCCAATTGCACCAAGAGACTTTTTTGTTTGTCTGGTCATGATACACCTGTATATCGATTTTTGTGAAGATAGGTCAATGGGAACACCTTCCGGGGGTCTCGGGCTGTCTCGGGGGGCACCGTTGAGTCATTTTGCGACGCCCATTGAAAATTACTTCAGAATACGTAAATTTTCACCACTTTCTAACTTTCTGCAAATTTTGGTAAGAAGTTGAGCATGTTAAAGCCCTCAAAAAGCCAATTCATTTGCCTGAATAATAATAATAATAATAATGAGGAATGATCCGTACATAAATATACACAACTACAATATCAGAGTACTCATAAATATCAGTCCCCTGAATGAGCCAGACTTGTCCCACAACACATCAGTGAAACTTTTCACTTTTTAAAAGCAAACACAAACACTCTGAATAATATTATTCTTATTATTCACACTGACAAAGTTTTGTAAGTGAATTTATTCTCACCTGTAAACGGAATCAGCACCAGTAGCAGATGTAAAGACATTTTAATCCGTTTGATTTCATCCATTCTTCTTCTTTCTCTTCTCTGCTTCTCGGCTCTTAGTAAAAAGTGTAATGTGGCGTTTACTTCCTGTTGATTAATTCCCCTCAGTGACATGTCTCCTCTGTCGTAATGTGCTTGATGCATGTAGAGAAAATTTCCATCAGCAACCACTTTCCCCCATCGACCAGAGACTGTGAATATTACACGATGAACTAATGTGCAGCAGGCGACTTTTAGATTTAGACACTTGTCACTCATTCACATGAATGATGCAAATATCAGTAGATTCAGTCCAAATAAAGGACGAAACACGTCACCTCTGGAGCAATTTCACATCTGGACTTTTATTTTTTAAAGGTGGTCGAGCTTGAATTTCTGTCACATGTTCATTGTTTTTTTCCTTTGTTAAAAAAACAATAACAAATTGCAAACTTATCTTGAAGTTACTGAATAAATGTAACTTATTCAGGTTCTTATTCAAACACATGGAGCCAAGAGCTATTTAACCATTTGTTCAGGTCACATGTGCATGGAGGATTTTACTGTAATACCATTTAATAACATTATTGACTTGGGCTTCAAAATGTTCACGTGAATCAAATGTGATTCTGTTGTTTCCAGCTGTGGATTGAACTTAGTTTGCAAGTGGACCAATAAAGTAAATGTCTCAGAGTCATTGTCATATATGGTCACATCTTTAACTTCACTGTGTCTGAAAAGATATGAACACATCATTCAGTGTTACGAGCATCACGTTTTTTTCCGTAGAAACGAGAAGCTGCCACCCATTTCATACTCATTTATTAGGAAAGAGAGAAATTGAGAAAGAAAGAAATGTATCCAGTCTTTATAATGAAATCGGTTGTTAACACACAAAAAAAGATACAACAAAATCAGCATTAAACTCCACAAGAATCTGACCTTGGGTCTGATTATAAAGTAAAAAATGTATTTTTAGGTCTGCAGAGTCTTACAAGAATTACATGGAGGGAGTGTCAAACCCCTGTTTTAGATGCACACTGTAAATAGAATAAACCTCTCTTAATTATTGAATTTTAAATGGATGAATTTCTCATCCTGATATGATTGATTTCTCCTTTTCCTGAGATACTAAGATGTGTGTGTGTGGGGGGGGGGGGGGTTTCAATTGGTTCATATAACAATTGAAAGATTTCAGCTCAAAGAAATACATGTCAGTTGTACAGCATTTCAACAAGACACAAACAATAATCCTTTTCTGTTAGTTGATATGAAACACTAGTTAGTTAGTTCATTTTTGTGAAATAAAAGGTGTGGAATATTGATTTATATTCCAAAGAGAACAGATAGATTTCCCTTTCACCTCAGACCTGAGCATTGCAAAGCTATCAGGCTTCACTGGGCTCATTGCATCATAGCAACAACTTCTCCTTACTAAAAAACAAAAACATTGTCATCATCTTCATTGTCACACAACCACAGTTGATGATGAAACTTTTGTAAGGGTGTAAATGGCTAAAAAAAAAAAATTAAACAGGAAGAAAAAAAAAGCACATTAACTTTACTAGGGATGGTCTTTTAGAGGACACATTAATGTGATCTTGTGTTCCTTTGGTTAATCACTCATTTTTGAAGTTATATTACGAATCAAATTAATAAATTATGTGAAGTATTAAACTGGTGTCTACTGTAATCCCTGCTGTGTCAGGTAAAAAAACATTGAAATTATTGGATTTTATGTTGAAATTTGGAGGACAAGACCTTTTTTTCTTATTCTCTAATGGATTTGATAAATTGGAAAAATCCCAAATAACAAATTTGCACCAAAAAGTGTCATTTTAACAATTCAATATGGAATTTATTTACTTCTGAATGAAACAATAGTGGAAAAAAGATAATAACCTGGTCAGCATTTTAGTCTGGAAGTAGAGATGTTGGGAAACAAAAACACATGACCACCCCCTTTTGGAAGAAAGCAACAGGAAATGAAAGGCCCCAGGTCGAACATTAACATATATGTCTAAATAAAATGACTTGAAGAAAGTGCTCTGTGCACAGCCATTTGAAAAACAGTAAAAAGGAAACATTAAAATTATTTACAATAAAAATTAAATACTGAACCGTATAAATACAGCAGTTTAGAATACATTTCTTCAGTAACAAAAACAACTAGCATCTGCTAATGTTGTGGCACAAAATGTAAGTCTGAACTAAAATATATGAAAATAGAACATTTTTAGGGCTGCAAAGCAGCACTGGGTGGGCCCGAGCACATCCATTTTGAAGCGTTGCATGCTTTTTGTCTGAAAAAACAAAAATAACCAGTTCTGAGAGAGAGAGAGAGACGTAACCTTTGCAAGACATAAAGTTTCCTTTGATCTAGGAAGACTGAAATCAAAGGATTCATGGTCCATGTATGTCCGCGTTACAGAACATCATGTTTTAATGGCGTGTAATCAAACTTTGACGCCACGCCACGGTCACACTGTGTGATTAAAAAAAAATCCGTCAGTCAGTTTTTATCTCCATCTTGTCGTGATGACACTCATCTCAATTTGAAGTTGATCCGATGAAAACCCTGGTACAAGTGTATCAAAGAAAAAATGTGGAATATGGCCAAAATGGCCACTAAATGCAATATAGCAGGCTTCCTGTTGCGTTTTTCCAATTGCACCCAGAGACTTTTTTGTTTGTCTGGTCATGATACACCTGTATATCGATTTTTGTGAAGATAGGTCAATGGGAACACCTTCCGGGGGTCTCGGGCTGTCTCGGGGGGCACCGTTGAGCCATTTTGCGACGCCCATTGAAAATTCCTTCAGAATACGTAAATTTTCACCACTTTCTAACTTTCTGCAAATTTTGGTAAGAAGTTGAGCATGTTAAAGCCCTCAAAAAGCCAATTCATTTGCCTGAATAATAATAATAATAATAATAATCCTTACAATTTCAATAGGGTCTCACCAGACACCTTTGATGTCTGTGCTCGGGCCCTAATAATAATAATAATCCTTACAATTTCAATAGGGTCTCACCAGACACCTTTGATGTCTGTGCTCGGGCCCTAACCAGTTCTGAGAGAGAGAGAGAGGTAACCTTTGCAAGACATAAAGTTTCCTTTGATCTAGGAAGACTGAAGTTAAAGGATTCATGGTCCATGTATGTCCGCGTTACAGAACATCATGTTTTAATGGCGTGTAATCAAACTTTGACGCCACGCCACGGTCACACTGTGTGATTAAAAAAAAATCCGTCAGTCAGTTTTTATCTCCATCTTGTCGTGATGACACTCATCTCAATTTGACGTTGATCCGATGAAAACCCTGGTACAAGTGTATCAAAGAAAAAATGTGGAATATGGCCAAAATGGCCACTAAATGCAATATAGCAGGCTTCCTGTTGTGTTTTTCCAATTGCACCCAGAGACTTTTTGGTTTGTCTGGTCATGATACACCTGTATATCGATTTTTGTGAAGATATGTCAATGGGAACACCTTCCGGGGGTCTCGGGCTGTCTCGGGGGGCACCGTTGAGCCATTTTGCGACGCCCATTGAAAATTCCTTCAGAATACGTAAATTTTCACCACTTTCTAACTTTCTGCAAATTTTGGTAAGAAGTTGAGCATGTTAAAGCCCTCAAAAAGCCAATTCATTTGCCTGAATAATAATAATAATAATAACCAGAACATCGTGTTTTCATGGCGTGTAATCAAACTTTGACGCCACGCCACGGTCACACCGTGTGACTAAAAAAAAATGAGTCAGTCAGTTTTTATCTCCATCTTGTTGTGATGACACTCATCTCAATTTGACGTTGATCCGATGAAAACCCTGGTACAAGTACATCAAAGTAAAAATGTGGAATATGGCCAAAATGGCCACAAAATGCAAAATAGCAGGCTTCCTGTTGTGTTTTCCAATTGCACCTAAATACATTTTTTGTTTGTCTGGTCATGATACACCTGTGTGTTGAATTTTGTGAAGATCGGTCAATGTGAACACGTTCCAGGGGTCTCGGGGGCACCGTTGAGCCATTTTGCGATGCCCATTGAAAATTCCTTCAGAATATGTAAATTTTCACTACTTTCTAACTTTCTGCAAATTTTGGTAAGAAGTTGAGCATGTTAAAGCCCTCAAAAAGCCAATTCATTTGCCTGAATAATAATAATAATAGTAACTAAAATTTTTAGGGCTGCAAAGCAGCACTGGGTGGGCCCGAGCACATCCATTTTGAAGCGTTGCATGCTTTTTGTCTGAAAAAACAAAAATAACCAGTTCTGAGAGAGAAAGAGACGTGACCTTTACAAGACATAAAGTTTCCTTTGACCTAGGAAGACTGAAATCAAAGGATTCATGGTCCATGTATGTCCGCGTTACAGAACATCGTGTTTTAATGGCGTGTAATCAAACTTTGACGCCATGCCACGGTCACACCGTGTGATTAAAAAAAAATCCGTCAGTCAGTTTTTATCTCCATCTTGTTGTGATGACACTCATCTCAATTTGAAGTTGATCCGATGAAAACCCTGGTACAAGTGTATCAAAGAAAAAATGTGGAATATGGCCAAAATGGCCACTAAATACAAAATATCAGGCTTCCTGTTTTGTTTTTGCAATTGCACCCAGAAACTTTTTTGTTTGTTTGGTCATGATACACCTGTGTATTGATTTTTGTGAAGATCGGTCAATGGGAACACCTTCCGGGGGTCTCGGGCTGTCTCGGGGGCACCGTTGAGCCATTTTGCGACGCCCATTGAAAATTCCTTCAGAATACGTAAATTTTCTAAACTTTCTAACTTTCTGCAAATTTTGGTAAGAAGTTGAGCATGTTAAAGCCCTCAAAAAGCCAATTCATTTGCCTGAATAATAATAATAATAATAAATCCTGAATCTTATGTGATTATGTGCTTACACTACACAAATTTAACAACAAACATCCTAGTTGACATGGACAGGGTAAGTACATTTTCTGATAGTTTCTCTGGAATAAATACTGACTGATATTTAAAAGGGGAGCATGGCCATTTCCACTCATTCCTTCCAAATAAAAAACAACCTATCACTCAATTTTTGTAAAGTTTAGAGATTTAGATCTGCATAATTGCCATTTTCGGTACAAACAAATAAAGTAAGTTTTTCTTCATTACAGCAGGATTATGATTATAAACTGTTAACCTCAGTCTTAGTTTAATCTTATATATCAATGCTGTTTAATTCTCCCAGCAGTAACAGAAATATAACCCATCATAACTTACTGGTGATTTGTATAAATATGACCGTAAAAGCATATATCCTCGTAAGCTCAGAACTTCCTTTAATACTACCAACCAGGTAACACCAAATAATGCCAGTATCATTCTCTGAAAATGTAAAAGGTTTTTACCCTTGTTGTGCGGATGAAGGTGTCAAAGTTCACATCCTCATTGAAATCTATTTCAAAGATCTTCTTGGGCTTCCTTTTACGTGTCTTCTTGTCAGGCAAATGGTCCACTAAAGGAGATTGAGTACATGAAAAGACAGACATAATGAAAATTCCGTCAGAATACGTAAATTTTCACCACTTTCTAACTTTCTGCAAATTTTGGTAAGAAGTTGAGCATGTTAAAGCCCTCAAAAAGCCAATTCATTTGCCTGAATAATAATAATAATAAGAAATTATACCCATATACATTTGATAAAGCAATTTGTTTTGACAGTGCTTTAGAAATATAGTTCATCATCAGGAAATTTTGGTAGATGAGTCTTTTAAATAACATTAACAGGCAGGTTTTAACTTTACATTTAAAGGAAACATGAGTCTTTTGTTATGCTTTATGACAAAGGTCTTCTTTTATTAAGTATGGAAGAAAAATGTGTGAAGGCCCAACAGAGGTATTGATCAAAGTATTCATACTAGCTCATGTCAAGCATAAGATAATAATAACAATTTTATTTATGTAACACCATTCAAAACAGTTGATAAAAAGTGCTCCACTGAAAAGACAAATACAAATATAAAATTTGATGTCTGTGCTCGGGCCCTAATAAGAAGTTGAGCATGTTAAAGCCCTCAAAAAGCCAATTCATTTGCCTGAATAATAATAATAATAATAACCAGAACATCGTGTTTTCATGGCGTGTAATCAAACTTTGACGCCACGCCACGGTCACACCGTGTGACTAAAAAAAAATGAGTCAGTCAGTTTTTATCTCCATCTTGTTGTGATGACACTCATCTCAATTTGACGTTGATCCGATGAAAACCCTGGTACAAGTACATCAAAGTAAAAATGTGGAATATGGCCAAAATGGCCACAAAATGCAAAATAGCAGGCTTCCTGTTGTGTTTTCCAATTGCACCTAAATACATTTTTTGTTTGTCTGGTCATGATACACCTGTGTGTTGAATTTTGTGAAGATCGGTCAATGTGAACACGTTCCAGGGGTCTCGGGGGCACCGTTGAGCCATTTTGCGATGCCCATTGAAAATTCCTTCAGAATATGTAAATTTTCACTACTTTCTAACTTTCTGCAAATTTTGGTAAGAAGTTGAGCATGTTAAAGCCCTCAAAAAGCCAATTCATTTGCCTGAATAATAATAATAATAGTAACTAAAATTTTTAGGGCTGCAAAGCAGCACTGGGTGGGCCCGAGCACATCCATTTTGAAGCGTTGCATGCTTTTTGTCTGAAAAAACAAAAATAACCAGTTCTGAGAGAGAAAGAGACGTGACCTTTGCAAGACATAAAGTTTCCTTTGACCTAGGAAGACTGAAATCAAAGGATTCATGGTCCATGTATGTCCGCGTTACAGAACATCGTGTTTTAATGGCGTGTAATCAAACTTTGACGCCATGCCACGGTCACACCGTGTGATTAAAAAAAAATCCGTCAGTCAGTTTTTATCTCCATCTTGTTGTGATGACACTCATCTCAATTTGAAGTTGATCCGATGAAAACCCTGGTACAAGTGTATCAAAGAAAAAATGTGGAATATGGCCAAAATGGCCACTAAATACAAAATATCAGGCTTCCTGTTTTGTTTTTGCAATTGCACCCAGAAACTTTTTTGTTTGTTTGGTCATGATACACCTGTGTATTGATTTTTGTGAAGATCGGTCAATGGGAACACCTTCCGGGGGTCTCGGGCTGTCTCGGGGGCACCGTTGAGCCATTTTGCGACGCCCATTGAAAATTCCTTCAGAATACGTAAATTTTCTAAACTTTCTAACTTTCTGCAAATTTTGGTAAGAAGTTGAGCATGTTAAAGCCCTCAAAAAGCCAATTCATTTGCCTGAATAATAATAATAATAATAAATCCTGAATCTTATGTGATTATGTGCTTACACTACACAAATTTAACAACAAACATCCTAGTTGACATGGACAGGGTAAGTACATTTTCTGATAGTTTCTCTGGAATAAATACTGACTGATATTTAAAAGGGGAGCATGGCCATTTCCACTCATTCCTTCCAAATAAAAAACAACCTATCACTCAATTTTTGTAAAGTTTAGAGATTTAGATCTGCATAATTGCCATTTTCGGTACAAACAAATAAAGTAAGTTTTTCTTCATTACAGCAGGATTATGATTATAAACTGTTAACCTCAGTCTTAGTTTAATCTTATATATCAATGCTGTTTAATTCTCCCAGCAGTAACAGAAATATAACCCATCATAACTTACTGGTGATTTGTATAAATATGACCGTAAAAGCATATATCCTCGTAAGCTCAGAACTTCCTTTAATACTACCAACCAGGTAACACCAAATAATGCCAGTATCATTCTCTGAAAATGTAAAAGGTTTTTACCCTTGTTGTGCGGATGAAGGTGTCAAAGTTCACATCCTCATTGAAATCTATTTCAAAGATCTTCTTGGGCTTCCTTTTACGTGTCTTCTTGTCAGGCAAATGGTCCACTAAAGGAGATTGAGTACATGAAAAGACAGACATAATGAAAATTCCGTCAGAATACGTAAATTTTCACCACTTCTAACTTTCTGCAAATTTTGGTAAGAAGTTGAGCATGTTAAAGCCCTCAAAAAGCCAATTCATTTGCCTGAATAATAATAATAATAAGAAATTAAACCCATATACATTTGATAAAGCAATTTGTTTTGACAGTGCTTTAGAAATATAGTTCATCATCAGGAAATTTTGGTAGATGAGTCTTTTAAATAACATTAACAGGCAGGTTTTAACTTTACATTTAAAGGAAACATGAGTCTTTTGTTATGCTTTATGACAAAGGTCTTCTTTTATTAAGTATGGAAGAAAAATGTGTGAAGGCCCAACAGAGGTATTGATCAAAGTATTCATACTAGCTCATGTCAAGCATAAGATAATAATAACAATTTTATTTATGTAACACCATTCAAAACAGTTGATAAAAAGTGCTCCACTGAAAAGACAAATACAAATATAAAATTTGATGTCTGTGCTCGGGCCCTAATAAGAAGTTGAGCATGTTAAAGCCCTCAAAAAGCCAAATAATTTGCCTGAATAATAATAAGAATAATATAAGAATAAGAATAATAAAACATTTTTAGGGCTGCAAAGCAGCACTGGGTGGGCCCGAGCACATCCATTTTGAAGCGTGCATGCTTTTTGTCTGAAAAAACAAAAATAACCAGTTCTGAGAGAGAAAGAGACATGACCTTTGCAAGACAAAGTTTCCTTTGATCTAGGAAGACTGAAATCAAAGGATTCATGGTCCATGTATGTCCGCGTTACAGAACATCGTGTTTTAATGGCGTGTAATCAAACTTTGACGCCACGCCACGGTCACACCGTGTGATTAAAAAAAAATCCGTCAGTCAGTTTTTATCTCCATCTTGTTGTGATGACACTCATCTCAATTTGAAGTTGATTCGATGAAAACCCTGGTACAAGTGTATCAAAGAAAAAATGTGGAATATGGCCAAAATAGCCACTAAATACAAAATAGCAGGCTTCCTGTTTTGTTTTTCCAATTGCACCGAGAGACGTTTTTGTTTGTCTGGTCATGATACACCTGTGTATTGATTTTTGTGAAGACCGGTCAATATGAACACCTTCCGGGGGTCTCGGGCTGTCTCGGGGGGCACCGTTGAGCCATTTTGCGACGCCCATTGAAAATTCCTTCAGAATACGTACATTTCGGGCACTTTCTAACTTTCTGCAAATTTTGGTAAGAAGTTGAGCATGTTAAAGCCCTCAAAAAGCCAATTCATTTGCCTGAATAATAATAAGAAAGAATAATCCTTACAATTTCAATATGGTCTCACCAGACACCTGTGATGTCTGTGCTCGGGCCCTAATAATCCTTACAATTTCAATAGGGTCTCACCAGACACCTTTGATGTCTGTGCTCGGGCCCTAAATATATTTATACTTTGGGGGGGGGGCGGTGTTGAGCATGTTTTGCAATCCTTTTATTTATTGTTCTTACAGTAAGTTGCACAGCTTGTTACCTCACTAACATGGGCAACATTTAAAATGGGATTTGTGCTGTATTGTTTGAAAACATATATTTTGTGTGAGGGGAAATGTTTTAACGGTTTGTGGTGATCCTGTGAGAGTTAAAGAAAAGTTTGAAAATAAAACTCTGTTTTCACTTTCTTTCACTTGTGTAACGTTGTTTGTTTTGCCGGTAGTCAAAGGACCAAGATGAACTCCACTGTGGCATCATTATGTTCTGCAAAAACACTTTTCTGCACATTAGTGACCATATACAACCACCAGGTGACGGTTGTAGTTGTGTTCTCACATCTATATTGCACCTTAGGTTCAGGTATATTACTATATGAAAACATGAATAGGAAACTTCCAAAGTCTGAATGTACATGATGGATCCTCCCTCCATGTTTGTGAAATCTTATAGCTTAAAAATCCAAACAAACATTCATTGGAATATAACAAATCATATTATAATAAATAGATTAAATCTTCAAGTACAGAAGTAAACATTTTTTTTTTAATGTATGAAAGATGAAAACTGTTGACATCTATTGCACTTCTGTCCGTCCTGGGAGAGGGATTCATCACATGTTGCTATCTGATGTTTTTACGTTCTTTTTAACCTGTTAAAAGGGTTTTTCCTTACTCTTGTTGATGGTTAAGGGCTCGTCTCGCCAAGAAAACCTCCTGGCAATCCAAGCTCTACCAACCTCCTAGAAGCGACGCTATGTCCTGCAGGAGAACTTCAGAGAGCAACTGACCAACAGAACTACGAAGGCAGTAGCCACACAACCAGCAAGACGATTTCACAGAACTGCGAACTGCACAGCAACCTCTTTTCCCTTTCCATGGACGGGTAACATAACTGGGCTTAATAATCATACTAAGCTAAGCAAAGACTGTTTATTGACTTTAATATTTTTAATATTAATATTCAATATTTTATTTTGATAACCATATTTATTGAATGTCGAAAGGCACACCATTTTATGGTATCACGTTTAATGCATTATTGCACAACACCTTCTTACTGGGGCTCAGGCCGTAAAAGAATAGCAGCATTAAAATAGAAAAATCCTTCATTACCCACATGCTGTCGCTATGAATCACTGAATTTAAAATGGTCAAATACAATAACAGAAACAATGTAAAAACAAATATTTGCAAAACAGATTGTTAAAAAATTATTTATTTTACATCTTTAACCACTGAACCATTTCCATACTTGTCTAACAAATCCAGTGACTAGCTCTTGCAGATCAGTTTGGATTCTTTGGCGACCACACTTAATTTAAAAGGAATAATAGTAATAAAAATAAAAAAGATCTGTACAGTAAGAAATATATATGGAAAAAAAAAAATCCGTCAGTCACTTTTTATCTCCATCTTGTTGTGATGACACTCATCTCAATTTGAAGTTGATCCGATGAAAACCCTGGTACAAGTGTATCAAAGAAAAAATGTGGAATATGGCCAAAATGGCCACTAAATGCAAAATAGCAGGCTTCCTGTTGTGTTTTTCCAATTGCACCAAGAGACTTTTTTGTTTGTCTGGTCATGATACACCTGTATATCGATTTTTGTGAAGATAGGTCAATGGGAACACCTTCTGGGGGTCTCGGGGGGTCTCGGGGGGCACCGTTGAGCCATTTTGCGACGCCCATTGAAAATTCCTTCAGAATATGTAAATTTTCACCACTTTCTAACTTTCTGCAAATTTTGGTAAGAAGTTGAGCATGTTAAAGCCCTCAAAAAGCCATTTCATTTGCCTGAATAATAATAATAATAATAATAAATAATAATAATAATAATAATAATAATAATAATAATAATAATAATAATCCTTACAATTTCAATAGGGTCTCACCAGACACCTTTGATGTCTGTGCTCGGGCCCTAATAATAATAATAATAATAATAAATAATAATAATAATAATTAAAGCCCTCAAAAAGCCAATTAATTTGCCTGAATAATAATAATAATAATAATGAAAATATAACATTTTTAGGGCTGCAAAGCAGCACTGGGTGGGCCCGAGCACATCCATTTTGAAGCGTTGCATGCTTTTTGTCTGAAAAAAACAAAAATAACCAGTTCTGAGAGAGAGAGAGACGTAACCTTTGCAAGACATAAAGTTTCCTTTGATCTAGGAAGACTGAAATCAAAGGATTCATGGTCCATGTATGTACGCGTTACAGAACATCATGTTTTAATGGCGTGTAATCAAACTTTGACGCCACGCCACGGTCACACTGTGTGATTAAAAAAAAATCCGTCAGTCAGTTTTTATCTCCATCTTGTCGTGATGACACTCATCTCAATTTGAAGTTGATCCGATGAAAACCCTGGTACAAGTGTATCAAAGAAAAAATGTGGAATATGGCCAAAATGGCCACTAAATGCAATATAGCAGGCTTCCTGTTGTGTTTTTCCAATTGCACCCAGAGACTTTTTTGTTTGTCTGGTCATGATACACCTGTATATCGATTTTTGTGAAGATAGGTCAATGGGAACACCTTCCGGGGGTCTCGGGCTGTCTCGGGGGGCACCGTTGAGCCATTTTGCGACGCCCATTGAAAATTCCTTCAGAATACGTAAATTTTCACCACTTTCTAACTTTCTGCAAATTTTGGTAAGAAGTTGAGCATGTTAAAGCCCTCAAAAAGCCAATTCATTTGCCTGAATAATAATAATAATAATAACAAATTTTGACGCCACGCCACGGTCACACCGTGTGATTAAAAAAAAATCCGTCAGTCAGTTTTTATCTCCATCTTGTTGTGATGACACTCATCTCAATTTGAAGTTGATCCGATGAAAACCCTGGTACAAGTGTATCAAAGAAAAAATGTGGAATATGGCCAAAATGGCCACTAAATACAAAATATCAGGCTTTCTGTTTTGTTTTTACAATTGCACCCAGAGACGTTTTTGTTTGTTTGGTCATGATACACCTGTATATCGATTTTTGTGAAGATAGGTCAATGGGAACACCTTCCGGGGGTCTCGGGGGGTCTCAGGGGGCACCGTTGAGCCATTTTGCGAAGCCCATTAAAAATTCCTTCAGAATACGTAAATTTTCACCACTTTCTAACTTTCTGCAAATTTTTGTAAGAAGTTGAGCATGTTAAAGCCCTCAAAAAGCCAATTCATTTGCCTGAATAATAATAATAATAATAATAATAATAATAAATAAAAATGTTTAATTAGAAAATAAAATGTATATATCTAAAAAATATATATATAAAATAAATATATACAGGAGCAGTATCAAATGTGATTCAACTTGTAACAAGAATAATATAAAATTTTTAGGGCTGCAAAGCAGCACTGGGTGGGCCCGAGCACATCCATTTTGAAGCGTTGCATGCTTTTTGTCTGAAAAAACTAAAATAACCAGTTCTGAGAGAGAGAGACGTAACCTTTGCAAAACATAAAGTTTCCTTTGATCTAGGAAGACTGAAATCAAAGGATTCATGGTCCATGTATGTCCGCGTTACAGAACATCGTGTTTTAATGGCGTGTAATCAAACTTTGACGCCACGCCACGGTCACACCGTGTGATTAAAAAAAAATCCGTCAGTCAGTTTTTATCTCCATCTTGTTGTGATGACACTCATCTCAATTTGAAGTTGATCCGATGAAAACCCTGGTACAAGTGTATCAAAGAAAAAATGTGGAATATGGCCAAAATGGCCACTAAATGCAAAATAGCAGGCTTCCTGTTGTGTTTTTCCAATTGCACCAAGAGACTTTTTTGTTTGTCTGGTCATGATACACCTGTATATCGATTTTTGTGAAGATAGGTCAATGGGAACACCTTCCGGGGGTCTCGGGCTGTCTCGGGGGGCACCGTTGAGCCATTTTGCGACGCCCATTGAAAATTCCTTCAGAATACGTAAATTTTCACCACTTTCTAACTTTCTGCAAATTTTGGTAAGAAGTTGAGCATGTTAAAGCCCTCAAAAAGCCAATTCATTTGCCTGAATAATAATAATAATAATAATCATTACAATTTCAATAGGGTCTCACCAGACACCTTTGATGTCTGTGCTCGGGCCCTAATAACGAGCACATCCATTTTGAAGCATTGCATGCTTTTTGTCTGAAAAAACAAAAATAACCAGTTCTGAGAGAGAGAGACGTAACCTTTGCAAAACATAAAGTTTCCTTTGATCTAGGAAGACTGAAATCAAAGGATTCATGGTCCATGTATGTCCGCGTTACAGAACATCGTGTTTTAATGGCGTGTAATCAAACTTTGACGCCACGCCACGGTCACACCGTGTGATTAAAAAAAAATCCGTCAGTCAGTTTTTATCTCCATCTTGTTGTGATGACACTCATCTCAATTTGAAGTTGATCCGATGAAAACCCTGGTACAAGTGTATCAAAGAAAAAATGTGGAATATGGCCAAAATGGCCACTAAATGCAAAATAGCAGGCTTCCTGTTGTGTTTTTCCAATTGCACCAAGAGACTTTTTTGTTTGTCTGGTCATGATACACCTGTATATCGATTTTTGTGAAGATAGGTCAATGGGAACACCTTCCGGGGGTCTCGGGCTGTCTCGGGGGGCACCGTTGAGCCATTTTGCGACGCCCATTGAAAATTCCTTCAGAATACGTAAATTTTCACCACTTTCTAACTTTCTGCAAATTTTGGTAAGAAGTTGAGCATGTTAAAGCCCTCAAAAAGCCAATTCATTTGCCTGAATAATAATAATAATAATAATCATTACAATTTCAATAGGGTCTCACCAGACACCTTTGATGTCTGTGCTCGGGCCCTAATAATAATAAGTACAAGTGTATCAAAGAAATATGGCCAAAATGGCCACTAAATATAAAATAGCAGGCTTCCTGTTTTGTTTTTACAATTGCACCCAGAGACTTTTTTGTTTGTCTGGTCATGATACACCTGTGTATTGATTTTTGTGAAGATCGGTCAATGGGAACACCTTCCGGGGGTCTCGGGCTGTCTCGGGGGGCACCGTTGAGCCATTTTGCGACGCCCATTGAAAATTCCTTCAGAATACGTAAATTTTCACCACTTTCTAACTTTCTGCAAATTTTGGTAAGAAGTTGAGCATGTTAAAGCCCTCAAAAAGCCAATTCATTTGCCTGAATAATAATAATAAATGAAAAAACAAAAATAACCAGTTCTGAGAGAGAGAGAGACAGTTCTGAGAGAGAGAGAGACGTAACCTTTGCAAGACATAAAGTTTCCTTTGATCTAGGAAGACTGAAATCAAAGGATTCATGGTCCATGTATGTCCGCGTTACAGAACATCGTGTTTTAATGGCATTTAATCAAACTTTGACACCACGCCACGGTCAGGCCGTGTGATTAAAAAAAAATCTGTCAGTCAGTTTTTATCTCCATCTTGTTGTGATGACACTCATCTCAATTTGAAGTTGATCCGATGAAAACCCTGGTACAAGTGTATCAAAGAAAAAATGTGGAACATGGCCAAAATGGCCACTAAATGCAAAATAGCAGGCTTCCTGTTGTGTTTTTCCAATTGCACCAAGAGACTTTTTTGTTTGTCTGGTCATGATACACCTGTATATTGATTTTTGTGAAGACCGGTCAATGTGAACACGTTTCAGGGGTCTCGGGGGGCACCGTTGAGCCATTTTGCGTCGCCCATTGAAAATTCCTTCAGAATACGTAAATTTTCACCACTTTCTAACTTTCTGCAAATTTTTGTAAGAAGTTGAGCATGGTAAAGCCCTCAAAAAGCCAATTAATTTGCCTGAATAATAATAATAATCCTTACAATTTCAATAGGGTCTCACCAGACACCTTTGATGTCTGTGCTCGGGCCCTAATAATCCTTACAATTTCAATAGGGTCTCACCAGACACCTTTGATGTCTGTGCTCGGGCCCTAATTAAACAAATTAATAAGCAGAGGAGAAGGATAAAGACTAAATTCCCTCATCACGGTAATGATCGGGAGTTAAACTCCATAGCTCGCTGTACATTCCAGCAAATGCAAAACAGGATCAGCAACTTACTGTTGTAGAAACGTACAGAGCTTCAATCAATTACATCACACCAAAGATATTTTGGCATCAGTTTTTCACAATGGGAGGAAGTGGAGACATGTTGTCTATCTTTTCATAAAGTCCACTGTCACCACAAAAACTCTTTTCAGTACAGGTCGCAGATTAAGGCAGTTCTCTGTGGGCAGTGCAGGTTGACTTTCACAACAGGCTCAGTGGGTGCAGGTCACACAGATTCTTGGTCCATCCATACAATACAGGACTTCCTTAAGAAAATGACAAAAGTCACAATACGACAGATAGTTCAATAAGAAATATTCGTGAAGTTATGTACAGAACTTAATTTGACGGTTAGACTAGCAACAGGTTCAAATAAAGACAATTTGAACATCTTGGCCACAAACTAATGGCGACAATCTACTATGTTTGAGTCGTAGAATAACTAAATTTGGCTTTGTGGAAATACAGTAACCATTGTTCTGTGAAACTTACGAGTTAATATATATTTTTCTCCAGATTTTGACGCAACGAGGAATTAAGCGAAGGCTTTGACCATGTCTTCAAGAGACCCAGAAAGTGAAGAGCTTGCAGGTAACTCATTCAACTTTTATTTGTGTATGGACACAGAGAGCTTACAGAGCAATATGTTGAGATCTGTATGCTTGTTGCGTGAATGGGCACAAAGCTGTAGCTACCAAATTTAAACTGAATTCTCTCCTCCAGCTGAGGACGTTACAAACTTGGGTTAGTTCTACGAAGAAGACGATGTGCAGGATGTTGGACCAGTGTATCAGCTCCTGTCTTACAGTGGTAGTAACAATATGTGATTGGACTAGAAGCCGCTGGCCCACGTCCACCAACATCTTCCAGTCTCTGGCTTGCTCCATCTGACCAGGAATGGTCAGATGGAGGAGAACCTCTCTGTCCCTGTTCCCCCTCACAGACAAAAGTTTTCCTATGAACTGCGTTTGATGTTTTGGATGTAAAGGCATTGGTAGCAGTTCTCTTTGTGTCTATTGTTGCTGCAAGGCATGTGAGTACCTGGTTGTGTCTCCACGTATACCTACTTGGGAGAGACTTATTTTACAACCAGTAAGGATGAGGGTAGCGTAGTGGGCAGGATGGATCTTCGTTCAGCCACTGCTGTAGGTTTTTGGGTGAGGGAAAGACGTCATAGGTTGGTCGAAGCAGTAAGCTAATCCTGCTAGCTTCCATTCCCCACAGGTACTTCCAGCTGATATATCTTTTCTCTATGATTTCCCATTTCATCTACTGCCCCTGTCTTGCTTGAGTGACAGCCTTCACACATCTTGCTGCCTCTTCCTGATGCTAAATTTCAAAGACTACCAATTGTCACTGCTCTGAAGGAGTTGCCTTGTTCCACAGGGGACTACTCTGACCTCAGTCCAAACCTCCTCTTCCCTGTTTAACGTGACCCACAATGTCAGTGTGTTAGAGTGCTGCTTTTACCTGTTGGGTTGCTTCTTTTGGTTTCCATTTCCGTCCTGTTGTCAATGATGGTCCAACAGCCCGTATATATTTGTCTCTGGACTCTGAGAGAGTCTCCAGCCTTGTTTTAGTGAATTTAAACTCCTCTACAAGACCTGAGAGAGGCAGCTCGAGGAGGACATGTCCCTTCAGGTCGATGTTGCTCAGACATCTTAGGATTCCTATACGTAACAATGAATAGTTTTGGTTTCATGTGAATGAAGTCTCTCCTTCCAAATGATAATCACAGGAAAGATTGACAGTATGTAATACTGCAAAATCACACACACACCCAAACAACCAAACATGCATATACAACCCAATAGGTGGTGCCAGTCGTTGATTTCTAAAATGTATGTTCTCTTTCTCTGTGACAGCCCTGTTGAGCTTTCTCGTCAAACTTGGACTGAAGGACTTTTATCCCAACAAACTCAATCAACAGTCTCTCCTTGAGATCAACAAAAACATTATTGAGGAAAAAGTAATTTTATCGCTGGAGGAAATACCATGGTGTTTCCTCAGAAAACTTTTCAAAATGAATGCAGAATGCAGGAGCTCAATACAATCATCAATCAGACCAGAGGAAAACATTGAAGAAGACAATGATCTCTTTGATGAAGACCTTAACACTGCTGATGACTCTAGAGAGGATAAGATTAACCCCCTCGACCTCATTGTCGCTCTCTTCCTTTGCGCTGACAGCATCCTGCAGCAGGAAATGTCCCTCAAGATGTCAATGTGCCAGTTTTCTCTTCCACTGCTGTTGCCCAGCGGCCACAAGAGTCAGTGTACCCTGATGCTGTGGGCTCTGAGAGACATCGTCAAAGAGTGGCGTCCACATGAAATGTCTGAATCAAGAGGTTTTGTTGAAGACAATATTGTCCAATCAAATATACCATTCTTCTCCTTTGTGAGGCTGAAGAACAGCAGTTTATCCAAGTCCCAGATTTGTAATCATGTCCTCAGCAGAGGGCAACAGAACTGCAACCTCTTCATACACAGAGATGTGGAAGGGGGGGCAGTGAAAAGAGAAATAGCAGATGGACTTGTTGAGGTTTGCTGGTACCTTCCCTCTGGCGGGGAACAACTTGACATTTTTCATGAGCCTATTGCCTTTGCAAATTTGCGAGGGGACATCTGTGAATCACTGACACAATTCAACTTTCTCTTTCAAGTATCAACAGCTACCCTTGTGTTCCTGGACAGCGTTGAAGAAAGTGAGCACAGGATTCTATCTTCTCTACAAGATGTGAAATCCAAACTCTTCTTAGTCGTCAATCGAAAGGAAGGGAAGGCCAGTGAGGAGATGATGTCTGTGAAGAGATTGGTGGATGAATTAGGTTTACCAAAGAACAGAGTGAAGGTCAAAGACCAGAGGCTTAATGTGGCAGAGTTCTCAAAGAAACTTTGTGAGGTCATCAAGGCATCCCTGTTAGATGGGAAAGACACCATGAGCATTGTAGATATGGTTGAAATAGCTGTTGAACTTGGTCTGTCTGTGGACGAAAGCAAAACCAACGCACAGAGAAAAGCAGCTGAGGAGATCATGGACGACATTGGGGTGCGAAGTATACTAGACTATAAAAAACTAAATCTGACTTTGCAAGGAGCGAACTGGAAGAGGTTGTCAAAGTTAGAAAAGGAAGAGTGTAGACTGAAGACATCTGGTGATTCTGGCCTTGAAGAATATAAATGTCAACTACAGAAAGAGAAAAGACAAATCAGACAGGAGCAACAAAATTCTGACACCTCAAAAGCAATGAAGACTTTCATCAAGTGCTTATTTACAAGTGACAAAGAAAAAAGGGATGTTTTCCTGAAGTGGATGAAACTGAAGTTTAATACACATTCACGAGGCAAACTCTCTAAGTTACGTAACAAATTCAAAGAGCAATGCAAGAAGAAAGACGTCAAACTCATAGCAGAGTTAGACCAAGCTTTGGTGGACAGCTCTTTAGGAACAGAGCATTACATGAGAGAGATGGGACTGATCTACGAGTTCTCAACCAGCAGCTCAACAGCTGATGAAATATCCCAGCTCCCTGGTTTGGCAGCTGAAATGCTGTGGGATGGATATCCTTTAGAGCTTTTGGACGGAGATGCCTCCAACGTCCCAGAGAGATGGGTGACAGACGTACTGATGGAGCTTCACAAGAAGGTTGGACAGAAGAGCAGACTGTTGGTACTGACTGTGTTGGGTGTTCAGAGCAGCGGTAAGTCAACGCTCCTCAACACCATGTTTGGTGTGCAGTTTCCTGTCAGCAGCGGCAGATGCACAAGAGGAGCTTTCATGCTCTTCCTCAAAGTTGGAGAGGATTTGAAAATCGAGTTAAACTGTGATTTTATTGTCCTCATTGACACAGAGGGTCTTAAGGCTCCTGATCTGGCACAACTAGAGGACAGTTACGAGCACGACAACCAGCTAGCAACCTTTGTCATTGGCTTGAGTGACGCCACCATCATCAACATCGCAATGGAAAACGCAGCAGAAATGAAAGATATCCTGCAAATTGCAGTGCACGCATTCTTGAGGATGAAAGAAATTGGAAAAAAGCCAGTTTGTCATTTTGTTCACCAGAATGTTTCATCAGTTTCAGCTCATGCCAAGAACATGACAGAAAGAAAACATCTCCTGGACCAACTCAATGAAATGACTCAAATCGCAGCTGAAATGGAAAAGAAACCTTCTATCAAAGAGTTCACGGATGTGCTGGACTATGACATGGACAAGAACAACTGGCACATCCCAGGTCTCTGGCATGGAACTCCACCGATGGCACCAGTGAACACAGGTTACAGTGAAGCTGTAGCAGATTTAAAAAAAAACCTTTTGCAAACAGTGAAGAAGGACCCGTGCAATGAAGTGTCTCAGATCCCAGAGTTTCTGGAATGGATGAAGAGTCTCTGTCGGGCAGTGAAATATGAGAACTTCATCTTCAGTTTCAGAAACACTCTTGTGGCTCAAGCCTATGATAACTTGTGCAAAGAGTTCAGTCAGTGGGAATGGGAGTTCAGAAAAGAGATTCTGACCTGGCAAACACAAGCAGAGGTAGAAATCTTGAATTCTGACAATGAATCTGAGGTGGAAACTTGGAACAGATTAGTTGGAGAAAAAAAATCTGAGGTGTCAGACAAAATAACAGACCAGCAAACAACAATGAGGGAAAAAAATCTCCGACTACTACAAGATGAAAGGCAAACAAGTTCATCTGATGGAGAAATACAAAGTGGACTTTTTAAACAGTGTCAAAGGCCTTGCAGATGAAATCAAACATTCTGTGTGGGCACAACTGGATTGCACCCTTGAACTAAAACTAAGTTCAAAAAAGGTTCAGGACATTCAGAGAGAATACAGAGGTGTGATTGAAGAGAAGGTCATGAAGCTTCTGGGTGACTGCGACGCGTCAACTCTGACTGAGGAAGAGCTGACACAAGAGTTTGAAAAGATGTGGGCTGAAGCCACTGGAAACGTGTCCGGCCTGGAAGAGCGAGACATTGCAGCATGCGTCCTGAAGCAGCTGAGAAAAGACTTCTGTAATAGAAACGTCAATGAGTCTTTGAAGAAAGTAACACACCTAAAGGAAATGGGAACAGATCCATTTAAAACTAGACCTGATCACGTAGACACTGTTATGCAGAAGCTCCAACATCTGTGGGAAGGAAATTTGCAGAGCGTTGCGGACAGAATCATTGACTCTTGTACAAGGTTTGTACGTGATAAGGTAAAGACCGATGGAGATTACCAGGACTCTTTCACAAAGGATCTTCTAGAACAAATTGATGAATCCCTTAAACAAGGTTACAACCATCACAAATCAAATATACAATTTGAGATTGACCTGAAACTTCACATTTGTGGCGTTGCTTCAAGGGAATTTGTCAAAATGCAATGGAAGACAGTGTCCATTTTGTTATGCTCCCTGTGAGGCCGGTGACACAGAACACAAGCAGCATCATGCAGCCATTCATCGGCCACAAGGTCTTGGTCAGTCATGAGTCAAGTGAGAAGTTGGTTAATTCACTGTGTACAACTGACGTTCACAGTGATCATGAATTCAGCAGCACAGACACCAAAGGAGAGTGGCATCCTTACAAGAACTACATCAAGTACTATCCAGACTGGATCATTCCTCCAGACCCCACCATAGAGGCATCTGACTACATGAAGTACGTCCTGGTGAAATACAATGAGGGATTTGCTGAAGAATATGAAGTCAAACCAGCTGATGTCCCAGAGGCCTGGAGGAGACTCACAAAGGAACAAGCTCTGAAGGGTTTGAACGAAGCCTTCAACAGGAAGTGAACAAAGTACAACTGAACACATCAGGTAATTCAGTCCAATTTAATATGCAGCAATAGATTCACATTCACTTGGATGAAATATTATCCTTACTCAACTATTTTTTTGACATAGACTCATAGCAAGATGGCGCCACGAACGGTCGCCTCGGTGTGTTGGTGCGCACTTTTGTGTTTGTTTTTAGTATTTATTGTTTACTGCGACTCGGATTACTTTCACGATGGACGAGCTTCTTTCCATCAGGGACCCAACACCATCTGATTTATGTCCCAACTTTATCGCCTCTTCCGTGGATTTAGTGGACTTACTCATCAAAGGTGCGGTGGTCCTCGGACACGCAGCGAGACTCCGGCGGAGACGCAAGGGAAGCGCGCTGGGGCCCTGGTGCGCTTCAGGGAGCGGGGGTTAGGCTCACCTCTCCCGAGCATCCTCCTCTCTAATGTCCGCTCGCTGTGCAATAAGATGGACGAACTGCACCTCCTCATCCGGACAAATAGAGACTTTTCCCTTACTTCTGTCTTGTGTTTCACGGAATCTTGGCTGACTGAAGCCACACCGGACTCCGCCGCACAGCTGACCGGCTTCCAGCTGTTACGCGCGGACCGCGACCCGATCCTCTCACGCAAGGCAAAAGGCGGAGGGATTTGTTTTTATATAAACCAGGGCTGGTGCAGCGACGTGAAAGTCATTTTACAGTCCTGTTCTCCGGACCTGGAAACTTTTTTCATCACCTGCAGACCGTTCTACTCTCCCTGTGAGTTCACCTCTTTCATCCTGGCCGGCGTGTACATCCCCCCGCAAGCGGACGTGCGCAAGGCACAACGACAACTCGCCGAGCAGGTACTGGGGGGGGAGAGGAGGAGAGAGAACACTTATTCCCCTGTTATTGTCCTCGGGGACTTTAATAAGGGGAACTTATCTCAGGAACTCCCCAAATATAAACAGTTGATCAAATGCCCGACCAGGGGGGAGAACACTCTCGATCACTGTTACAGCACCATCAACAAGGCGTATCATGCAGTGACCCGCGCTGCTCTGGGCCTGTCCGACCACGCTCTTATTCATCTGATCCCAGCTTACAGGCAGAAACTCAAACTTTCTAAACCTGCTGTGCTGAGATCCAAGAACTGGAGCAACAGAGAAGCTGTGGAGGAGCTGCGTGACTGCCTGGACAACACTGACTGAGACATTTTTAGAACTGCTTCCAACAGCCTTGATGAATACACAGATGCAGTGACGTCATACATCAGCTTCTGTGAAGACAGATGTATTCCAACACGCACCAGGGTGAGCTATAACAACGACAAGCCCTGGTTCACTGCAAAACTCACACTAGACGAAAAGCAGTATTATTGTCACAGTGAACCTCTACGGACAGGCCTAATCCCCTGCTGTAACCAACTGTTTCCATGATGTTACCTCGGCGTTCGCCAGTGAAGACAAGGTGGGTCTATCGGCGTTTGCGGACCTTAAGGGGGATTTGGAGAACAAAGGAGAGAGCCGCGGGGGGGCTCGCTGAGCCTCGCGGACCGATCGCGACGTGTGATCTAATTAGCATATGAATCGGAGTCCAGCCGCTGGCTAGAACCTCTCTCTACTCACCATTGGAGGAAACCACAGACCCTTGAAACTAATGTCACTCGTCATTGGCTGGTAGAAGTGTTGCTATTGGTCACCTTATGGGTCATTGCAGTGCACACGTGGGGTCACAGCATTCCGCACGTGGGGTAAGCCCCTCCCACACAATATTAATAATAAAAATGTATATATTAATATTTATTATTATTTATAAGTAAGCCTTTACCAAAAGCACTGCAGTTAATTAAAACTAAACATTCATGTGATGCTTGATGTTACAGGCGAACACATTGTACAGGGAACAAATTTGAACAAGGTATATGTGGAGTGAAAGCTTTATTTACATACAGCAAAAATATTGTACAAAAACTCAGATGAGGCTTGAAATGTTTCTCTGCAGCCTCTGGGTCATGACTTCTTTGTGGGACTCTGTCTGAATCTTCTCCAGTGTGTAGACGTCTGTGGTGTGTAGCTGTGAGATCAGTGTAGCTTCCAGTCTTATATGAAGTGTGGGACACAGGTCGGTGAGCTCCTGGCTGTGGAAGGATGGATCCATGTCATCTGTCCCGCTTCAATCAGCTGTAAACACATTCAGTAAAATTAGCACAGTTCAATGACAACATACACCTTTACATGTAACTGGAAAATTATTTAATGAATATAACCTTACCCTCTTTCTTCTCCGACAACTCCTCAATGCTGATGTAAGGTCTGGTCGGATCATACTGGCTCATAGTGTGTCTTTGTACGTCATGGACAGGCAGCTGGAAAACAACACATGTAACATGACTTTATTATTAATAAACGGAAATAGCCGCGCTGCATCACCGTTGGAAGATCCACAGCAAAAAAACACCAAAACAATTCATAAACAGTTACTTACATTCAATGGCTTAATTTTCTGCACTTTAAATCCGGACTTTCAGTGTCTCAGCCTAACGCCTCTTTGTTTGTGTGTGTGTGTGTGGGGGGGGGGGGGGGGCTGAGGCTGTGAAAACATACAGAAAAGTCACGTTGATGAAAAAACTTAACGAGAACAAACTGTTACATCTAAGTAATTCATACATATTTACACATGCAGTAGATCTGCTCCAGCACTCGATGCTGTATTCGTATTTAAGCAACTTTCTCGCTATCCCAAAGAGTGGCGGACATGCTTTTCAGATGTACCAGTTAGCTTAGTGGTTAGCATGGCGGCTCTAGCTTAGCTCTCACCGTAACTCAGGGACTGTGCTTCCGTCTTCTCCGCCTCGACTCGTCCACACCGGGCCCGCGGCTCTGCTTCCCACGCACTCATCTTCTCCTCCAGGGAACAGCGTCGCGTCGACTTCAGCAAGTTATTTACCCCGAAAACAGAGTCACTCGTACGGGACAAGCTAAACACGACCCGCTTCCTGTCTGCGGGACACTCGACGCTGCTGCACTGTGTTTACGAGGCTGTGATTGGACGAGTCCATCAGCTGATGACGCGAGCGGGTGACGTGAGCAGCGGTTACTTCATATGGGATGAGCATGTGACTGAGGCCAGGTTTATTTTTTGTGGTGTTTAGTACATTTACACCCATGATTCACGCTGTTCTGTGTTCGTAACCTTATAGTTGAATGCACTTATTGTAAGTCGCTTTGGATAAAAGTGTTGACTGTTTTAATGGAATACTGAGAAAGTTTAATAACAACAATTAGACAATTGAAGTTCAAATTATGAAGGAATTTAAGCTCTATATTGTGTCTTCTTTATATTTAAAATAATAATCAAACTGAGTGGAGATGTATGTTGTAGCCAAACAGCCGGCTGCTTTGTTTTGTCACTGTGCAGTCCATGGGGGATTAAATATTACACTGAAAAAATAAATCATTAAATCAATGAATGTTTCATAGCAATTTTGAAAGTAGTGGTGAAAAGGTACCATTTATAATTCATGGAACAGCTTAGTTTGCCATTGACATGTGAATTTAATGCCAGTATTTTGGGAGGACAGATATTTTTATGGAAAGCCAGTAGAAGTTTGGAGCTTACAGGACACAGATGATCATACCCAGCATCATTTATTTGCTGGTAGAGGTGTGGTTTACACTTCCTCTGTGCATTTAACCAGCACAATTGAAAAAGTGACTGTAATCATGCCACTCTGTACAGTTGTTGAGATTTAGGATTGGATGACAATAAAAATTTGAAATAAAGTGCATTGTTTCATTTCTTTTGACTGCATTGACCTTTGTTCGTGGTATACAATAAAATTCATTATAGCACACTTACTTACTTAAGAACAATTTAAAATTTCAGGTTTAATATTTATTTTAAGCCTGGTTTACTCAGCCAGATAGTTTGTTGGTGCCTCTTACACATTGGTGTTATCTGCTCTCAGGGAAACTGATTTGCATTTGTGAAGCTCAGAGCATTGTCATTTGCATGTGAAAGCGTCCTCTAGGCGTTGGAGCAGGGGGGTCAAATCTCAACAGCTCACAGGCTTGACAACTGCAGGAAACCTGAGCGTTTCCTTTGCTGCCTGCAGATACGTGTGAAAGTCGTTAACCGAAGGATGTGCCAACACTTCTCTGCGACACAGATTGACACAAACGCTTCTTTTCATGCAGTGGAAGGCCTTCACACATCTTGCTGCCTCTTCCTGATGCCAGATTTCCAGGACTACCAATTGTCTCCGCTCTGAAGGAGTTGCCTTGTTCCACAGGGGACTACTCTAACCTAGGCCCAAACCTCCTCTTCCCTGTTTAACGTGACCCAGAATGTCAGTGTGCTAGAGTGCTGCTTTTACCTGTTGGGTTGCTTCTTTTGGTTTCCATTTCCGTCCTGTTGTCAATGATGTTTCAACAGTCCTTATATATTTGTCTCTGGACTCTGAGAGAGTCTCCAGACTTGTTTTGGTGAATTTAAACTCCTCTACAAGACCTGAGAGAGGCAGCTCGAGGAGGACATGTCCCTTCAGGCCCATGTTGCTCAGACGTCTTAGGATTCCTATACGTAACAATTAAAAGTTTTGGTCTCATGTGAATGAAGTCTTTTCTTCCAAATGTTGTTCACAAGAAAGATTTACAGTATGTAACACTGCAAAATAACACATACCCAAACAACTAAACATACATATACAATCCAATACGTGGTGCCAGTCGTTGATTTCTAAAATGTATGTTCTCTTTCTCTTTGACAGCCCTGTTGAGCTTTCTCGTCAAACTTGGACTGAAGGACTTTTATCCCAACAAGCTCAATCTACGGTCTCTCCTTGATATCAACAAAAACAGTATTGAGGAAAAAACAGTTTTATCGCTGGAGGAAATACCATGGAGTTTCCTCAGAAAACTGTTCAAAATAAACGCAGAATGCAGGAGCTCAATACAATCATCAATCAGGCAAAAAGAAAACGATGAGGAAGACAATGATCTCTTTGATGAAGACCTTTACACCGATGATGACTCTAGAGATGATGAGGTTAACCCCCTCGACCTCATAGTCGCTCTCTTCCATTGCGCTGACAGCATCCTGCAGCAGGAAATGGCCCTCAAGATGTCAATGTGCCAGTTTTCTCTTCCACTGCTGTTGCCCCGCAGCCACAAGAGTCAGTGTACCCTGATGCTGTGGGCTCTGAGAGACATCGTCAAAGAGTGGTGTCCACATGAAATGTCTGAATCAAGAGGGTTTGTTGAAGACAACATTGTCCAAGCAAATATACCATTCTTCTCCTTTGTGAGGCTGAAGAACAGCAGTTTATCCAAGTCCCAGGTTTTGAATCATGTCCTCAGCAGTGGACAACAGAACTGCAACATCTTCATACACAGAGATGTGAAAGGGGGGGCAGTCAAAAGAGAAATTGCAGATGGGCTTGTTGAGGTTTGCTGGTACCTTCCCTGCGGTAATGAAAGTTTAGATGTTTTTCCAGGGCCAGTAGCCTTTGCAGATTTGCGAGGGGACATTTGTGAATCACTCACACAATTCAACTTTCTCTTTCAAGTATCAACAGCTACCTTTGTGTTTCTGGACAGCATTGAAGAAAGTGAGCACGAGATTCTATCTTCTCTTCAAGATGTGAAATCCAAACTCTTCTTAGTCGTCAATCGAAAGGGAGGGAATGCCAGAGAGGAGATGATGTCTGTGAAGAGATTGTTGGATGTATTAGGTTTACCAAAGAACAGAGTGAAGGTCAAAGACCAGAGTTCAAATGGGGCAAAGTTCTCAAAGAAACTGTGTGAGGTCATCAAGGCATCCCTGTCAGATGTGAAAGACACCATGAGCATTGTAGATATGGTTGGAAAAGCTGTTGAACTTGGTCTGTCTGTGGACGAAAGCAAAACTGACGCACAGAGAAAAGCAACGGAGGAGATCATGGACGACATTGGAGTGCGAAGTATACCAGACTATAAAAAACTAAATCTTACTTTGCAAGGAGCGAACTGGAAGAGGTTGTCAAAGTTAGAAAAGGAAGAGTGTAGACTGGAGACATCTGGTGATTCTGGCCCTGAAGAATATAAATGTCAACTTCAGGAAGAAAAAAGACAAATCAGACAGAAGCAACACAATTCTGACGCCTCCAAAGGAATGAAGAGTTTCATCAAGTGCTTATCTACAAGTGACAAAGAAAAAAGAGATGTTTTCCTGAAGTGGATGAAACTGAAGTTTAATACACATTCACGAGTCGAACTCTCTGTGTTACGTCACAAATTCAAAGAGCAATGCGAGAAGAAAGACGTCAAACTCATAGCAGAGTTAGACCAAGCTTTGGTGGACAGCTCTTTAGGAACAGAGCATTACATGAGAGAGATGGGACTGATCTACGAGTTCTCAACCAGCAGCTCAACAACAGCTGATGAAATATCCCAGCTCCCTGGTTTGGCAGCTGAAATGCTGTTGGATGGATATCCTTTAGAGCTTTTGGACGGAGATGCCTCCAACGTCCCAGAGAGATGGGTGACAGACGTACTGATGGAGCTTCACAAGAAGGTTGGACAGAGGAGCAGACTGTTGGTACTGACTGTGTTGGGTGTTCAGAGCAGCGGTAAGTCAACGCTCCTCAACACCATGTTCGGTGTGCAGTTTCCTGTCAGCAGCGGCAGATGCACAAGAGGAGCTTTCATGCTCTTCCTCAAAGTTGGAGAGGATTTGAAAAGCGAGTTAAACTGTGATTTTATTGTCCTCATTGACACAAAGGGTCTTAAGTCTCCTGATCTGGCACAACTAGAGGACAGTAACGAGCACGACAACCAGCTAGCAACCTTTGTCATTGGCTTGAGTGATGCCACCATTATCAACATCGCAATGGAAAACTCAGCAGAAATGAAAGATGTCCTGCAAATTGCAGTGCATGCATTCTTGAGGATGAAAGAAATTGGGAAAAAGCCAGTTTGTCATTTTGTTCACCAAAATGTTGCCGGAGGTTCAGCTCAAACAAAGATTAGGACAGATAGAAAACATCTCCGGTACCAACTCAATGAAATGACTCAAATCGCAGCTGAAATGGAAAAGAAACCTTCTATCAAAGAGTTCACGGATGTGCTGGACTATGACTTGGACAAGAACAACTGGAACATCCCAGGACTCTGGCATGGAACTCCACCAATGGCACCGGTGAACACAGGTTACAGTGAAGCTGTAGCAGATTTAAAAAAAAACCTTTTCAAAACAGTGAAGAAGGACCCGTGCAATGAAGTTTCGCAGATCCCAGAGTTTCTGGAATGGATGAAGAGTCTCTGGAAGGCTGTGAAATATGAGAACTTCATCTTTAGTTTCAGAAACACTCTTGTGTCTCATGCTTTCAACAACCTGTGCAAAGAGTTCAGTCAGTGGGAATCGGCTTTCAGAAAAGAGATTCTGACCTGGCAAACACAAGCAGAGTCAGACATCCTGGATGTGCCCAGTCAGTCTGACACAGAAGCTTGGAACACACTGGTTTCAGCAAAAATAATCGAGGCTTCTGAACAAATCGAAACACAGTAGAGAAAAATAAAGGAAAAACTGAACAACTACTACAGAAAAAAAGGAAAAAAAGTACATCTGATCGAGGCCTTCATCATGGATATTTTAGAAAGTATCAGCAATCTTGAAAACGAAATCAAACTTTCTGTGAACAACAAGTTCGACTCCTGGCTTGAGTTTCGAAAACAAGGTCACGAAAATGAGAGAAAAAGGCAAATTGATGTTGAACGCTTGGTGATGAGTCTATTGAAAGACCCTAAACACTGCACCCTGTCTGAAGAACAACTAACTAAGAACTTTGAAGAGTTGTGGACTGGAGTTGACAAACAGGATGTGCAGGACATTGGAAGCCTACAAAAAAATGGCAATGTTTCTTTTGAGGTCAAAGGTGACCATCAATTAGACGGAGGAAAAGACAAAACAACAGAGCTCCAGAACTTAGCAGACAGTATCATTGAGTTATGTACACAGTGTGTACGTGTTAGAGCAAAGACAAACACAGAAGCTGATGATGGTTTAACAACTGAACTCCTCGAAAAAGTTGATAAGTCCCTTCAAGAAAGCTGTAATCATTGGCCAAACAAGTTCGAGTTTGACCTGAAACTTCACATTTGTGGCATTGCCTCAAGGGAATTCTTCAAAATGAAGGAAAACTTCCTGTTAGTTAAGGATCCCAAACAACAGATGGAGGAAAAGAAAACTGAGTATCTGTCAGACTTTCTGTATCTGTACAAACAGAGAGGTCATAGCCTGCATGAAGCAACTAACTATGTCCAGTTTTGTATCAAACCTGCTGTGAAACAGTTCATCTGTGGATCTCTGGGAGTAAACATTGTGGATGACATTCTAACAAGTTCCCGTTCAGCAGAGTATAGTTCTCGCAAAATCTTCCAGTACAACATTCAGAAAGAGTTGCTGAAACAGGAAAACTTCAAGAGTTTTTTCGTTTACATTGATAGCTATGAAATTTATGTTAAGGATTGGATATTTGAGCACATCAGAGAAAAGATGTCAGTGAACAAGACTTTGTGCAAACTGAAGAACAACAATCTACATGTCATCTACGATAAAATATCAGAAGCGATAGATCAGGCAGCAATAGGAGAGGATGGTGCTCCGCTGCCAGATAACAAGGAAAGCATCACAAAGCTAATCAGCAACATGCGCCAACATTTGATCAAAGACATCTCAGTTTCAGTGGAGGATGAAGAAATCACCTTGTTTCAAATCCAAAGCTCATGTCATTCATTCATCAGGTGTCTCAAGATCTCAATGAAAGAGTTGAAGGACCAACTGGAAGAGGAGTTCTCAAACTCTGATGACATCACTGAGACTCTGAACAAGCTTCCAATCAAACCACAGGATGAGCTTTTCAAGCGAGTGTTTGGTTGTGGACGACAGTGTCCATTTTGTAAGGCTCCCTGTGAGGCCGGTGGCACAGAACACAAGCAGCATCATGCAGCCATTCATCGGCCACAAGGTCTTGGTAGATTCACCTGTGAGTCAAGTCGGAGGCTGGTTACATCACTGTGTACAACTAGCGTGCACAGTGATCGTCCATTCAGAAACTCAGACACCAAATGGGAGTGGCATCCTTTCAAGAACTACAACAAGTACTATCCAGACTGGATCATTCCTCCAGACTCCACCACAGAGGCATCTGACTACTGGAAGTACGTCCTGGTGCAATACAATGACAGATTTGGAGAAATATATGAAGCCGAACCAGCTGATGTCCCAGAGGCCTGGAGGAGACTCACAAAGGAACAAGCTCTGAAGGGTTTGATCGACGCCTTCAAAATGAAGTGAACAAAGTACAACTGAACACATCAGGTAATTCAGTCCAATTTAATATGCAGCAATAGATTCACATTCACTTGGATGAAATATTATCTTTACTCAACTGTTCTTTGACATAGACTCTGGAAAATGTTCAGACTTTGTTTATAGATTTGTTTTCTTCCAGTTTCACATCTAACATTAGAAACGTCATCATCAGGCCCACTCACTTTCTGTGAATGTTCTGGACATTTTCCTGCTGTATTCTCAGATTCTCTACGTTCTCACTTACAGCCTCTCCAGAAGGTCTCAGGAACATGTCTGGACCTCCGTGCAGGTCTGAAAGCAAATTCAGAGAACTACAAGTCTTCAGTCTAAATCAGCTTCAGGAAAAATTACTATTTTGGGGGGAAACTCTGCAAGAGATTATTGTTTTGTTAGTTTATGTTTGTTTTACTCTTGTTAAATTTTTTGTTGTTAATGTGACTAAATAACCAATTTGTTTCAGTGAAAATGAAGAAAGAACAACAGAGTTAGTTTGGACCTCTGTGCATTTTCTTTTCTTTACGACTCTTCGATGATTTATTTTTTGGTCGTTTTTTTACGGTGTCAATAGTCACTAGCCCTCGAGCAGAACAACTTGAGTGCATGAAATGACAATGATTAAAGAAAAAAAAGAGAAATGTAAGTATAAATGTACATTTGTTACCTGTATTTTTGTTCCTTTTTGTTGCCGTATGTTTGTGTATATGATGACTTATCTTTTATATAACTTTACGTAGTTCAGGGCAGAGAAACAGATGTGCATGGTGATGTGGATGATGAAGTTATGAATGTATTATCTCTATGTATGTGATGACTATAAAGAAAACAATGGTGATGTACAATACACTAAGACAGTTATGTACTGCCCTTTATATCGTTACTTTTATTTTTTAAGTTGTTTAAGTCTGCTCAAGCAAATATTGTTATTCACATACTGTTAAGGATTCATTTTTGATTCATGTAATTCTGATTTAAAATGTTTTTTTCCATTATTTACATACTCTGTTCTAAATGATAAGTACAGTACCACGGACAATGATGAAGAAGCACAAATTGCTTTTTACATTTCTTATTTTTGGGACTTTTTGCTCATGTTTAGATGTCGACTAAATAAGCGAAGGACATTTGATAATGTGACAAATTTACAAGCTACAATAAATGATGAGTCAGTTGATCTCAGTTTGTTTTTGACTTTTTCTGATCACAAATGTTCTTTGCATAATGAGTAGAGATATTATGTAAAAGGGCACATGAAATAAAACAATATGTTTTGAAAAAAAGAAAATAGCTATAAACAATATTTGAATCATAAATTATCATATGATACCATGAAAACCATTTTGGTTAGCTTTCTGCATTCAGTCCTTATCCACTGTAGATGCAACATGGTGGAACACACAGGAAACTCTGCAGCAACACATCACTCACCTGCCACTTGGGGTAAAACAGCCACAAGGGGGCACCCAAGGCACATGTCCAATTTATTCAATAAGCACAGGCCACAGGGAAACCAGCTGAACACACACACACACACACACACACACACAACTTGCCTAGAGTGTGACAATGTGTGTTCTTAATTCTGTATTTGTACGTGTGATCTCCTTTAGTGTCTTTATCTTATCGAGGGATCCCAGGGAAACACCATTTCATTCTGCCTGCACTGCTGTTGTATGTCTGGCAAAAATGAAAAAGTCTGGTTTGATTGGATTTGGTGGGAGGAGCCTGGTTTCAGTTCAGAGTAAAATCCTTGTTCAGAGAAATGGAGGCTGGGAGTAGTGATGCTCAGGTTGCTGTGGTAACCCTGGTAAAGGTGTGTTACTGCACTCAGCTACACTTTACTGTAACTGGCTGGTTCCAACCATTTCTGACTCTGTCTTGTTTATGATGAAGAACAGGAGGCTTGTTCCTCAATTTATTATCTGAATGGGATTAGAATATGTACAGTATATTTGTACTGTATATATGTGCTGAATATATGTACTGTGTATACAGTACAAGGGAGGGCGCCTTTGAGCCAAGGACACACACAAGTCAAATAGAATCATAAAAAAAGTATCTACCTGGAGAGTGACTTGTTGTTTTTATTGTATATTTTTTTAATACATTATATTTTATTTTATTTTATTTTATAGTACAGATGTGTGTCTGTAATGTTGTGTTCTCTTGTCCTGTGTTGATGCTTCAGAATTATTCCTGAGTAATATATTCGGTCATTGTTATAGTTTGTGTTCAGAATGAAGTTAGAAAACTGTTCATCCTACCTGGTTTATCTGCACTGAAGATTTTATACTCAATGTTTTTCATCAAATTACAATTTATTATTTATCACCTGATTCTATGAGTGTGTTTAATGTGGTGCGGCTTCATAGAGCTGTTGGGCCGAGGTGAAAACTTAATTTTTCCAGTTTTGGGCGAATGTCCTGAGGGGAAGTAAAAACAAAGATGTAAGAAATGAAGGAAAGAAAAAGATGACTTCTGTGATTTTCTCTGCACTAACTTTACTGAAAGGTAAAATCTAAATGTGCTACGTAGATTCAGTAAGAAAGATAAAAGGAGATGAACAATAACTTCCTCTCAGGACAATGACAGCACAAAACTCAAAATCCTACTGAGATTAAATGCTTTTAATTACCTCCCACAACTGAGCGTCATCACTTGTCAGGCGGTGGATCCAGAAGAGCTGCATTCCTAAGCTTCCCTCCTCCCCCTGGCTGCAGTGTGTCGGTAGGAGGAGGGTTCGAGTCCCAGCCGCTCTCCAGACTGAGCTCCCGACGCTGAGGAAGATCATCAATGAAACTGAGAGAAGCTCGAATCCACAGGTGAGTGTTCCATCTCCTCTTTAACTGCCCTGTCACATGTTGGGAAGGAACAGAGTCAAACTGAAGGAAATGTTTTCACTGCTGATTTCTGTTTCTGAGATAAACAACAGTTGATTTGTTTATGGACATATTTCATTTGATGAATGAGGCCTGAGTCAGACCACATGTACAATGGACACAAGACCAGAAGCCACAGGTACACCCCTGAGTTACTGTTTATTTCTCTTTACTAATTATGAGACATACTAAACACTACATGTCAAATATGATAACCCTTATCAAACATGTCATGTCAGGGGCAAATTGGACAACAATCCTTTAAGTTACAACAACTTACCAGTTCCATGGTGAAGCGTCAAAGTTCGCTGTGCCAACGCGGACATGCTGAAAAAGTCGATAGCAATCACAGACCCAATCTGAGATCTCATTATTCTCCACGAGGAATTTGTTCAAGTGCAACGACTGATAGAAATAAACTTTATAAAAAATACCCTGCACTAAGAGATCCTGAAGGGTTCAGGATATCACTTCAACAGTCTCTGTGCAGCAGCAGACACACAACAGAGCAGCAGAGTTGTATCAGTGACCGTTAGGTGAACAACACAAAACTTTTTTCTAAACTATTTCTTAACAAATCATTGAGAGAAATATACATTTTTCATTCAGAAATAAACCCTGCAGGAGCAGAGAGATGAATACTGATGAAAAGAATACTTTGTACACCAAGTACGGTTTTTTTTCATCTAGAAGTGTCACTTGTTTAAAAATGAATATGATATCGATGCCCATCAAAAAATGTCGCAGCTCCTTGAACAGAAAAGGAAATTCTCCTTGTTCCTGATGGTTACTCAGGATTGGACGGAGTGAGACGACCACAAAAGTCTCCTCACTGCTCAACTCTTTGTTTGTCTGACATTTTAAAATAAAAAGTAAAACATGTATGATAGAGTAAATAAGAGTAAATAAATCTGAATTACTTGTATGTTAATGAAAACTACTTTTATGTGACATATATCCTTTCATATGTTGACTTACTTTTTTTTAACGGTAGTGTTTAACAAGTAACAGCTAGAAAAACTTGTGTCATCCCTTAAAGATTGTTTATTATGTGAGAACTTCATGTTTCTACAGAAAACATTTGTTTTGTTACACAGCTCTGTACATTAGTACTAAAGATAATGACACTGATGCTTTATAGGATGATTTTGCAGTATTAATATAGACATTAATTTGTCATGTTTATAAGGAAGGTATATGTTTATCAGTTGAACAGAAGAGAACACTGTGGCCTCTGACTGATTTCAGACAAGAGACAAGAAGGTTGAAAAAATAAAAAATGTTGGCATATTTGTTAACATTTTCTGTGTTTGATTATTGTGGGAAACAAAGTTTTATTGTAATTGCTTGTTTAGGCTCCAGTTATTGTTTCATAATAACCGGTGTGTGTGTGTGTGGGGGGGTTTCAAGTATTAATAAAAGTCACAAAATGCACCTTGGACTCATGGATCCTTTTTTGAACGCAGTAAGGAGCCTACTTTGCTGCATCTTTTTCTTTTCATGGACAATAGTGCTACATTTATTGTGTTCCATGATTTATTGTTGATATACAGTATAGTTACTAGTGGTGGTAATGATGATGATATATAAACTCAGGTAATGTGAAGAATATATATTTAAAAATGTATCCTTAAATCTACTATAGAGTCAATGTTTTTTATAGCTTTAAGTATTATGTAGTAATATTTCATTATTTTAGCAAAGTCAACTGTACACTGTGTCACACTAATGCCAAATGTAAAATGAAGACATGGCACAAGCACACAAGTACTGAGAGAGACCCTCCCACACACATACACGACCAATCACGAGTCAGTCTCAACTGTCAATCATGACACTACTTATCATTGTGTCCATCAGTTTAATACAACACTTTCATAAAAACATCAAATGGGACAGAAATCTCATGCTTGATGATACCGGGAATCAGAAGTGGATCCTCATCAGAACACCAATGAACTCAATTCACCTCTTGTCATGAGTGCACTCACCTGGTTTTAGACATGTGACAAAACCGGTTATTCAACAAGATAGCAAACAATTCCCGTAAGCTTATAAGGAAGTGATGAATAGATATGTCAACAATGAAAAGCAGACTGTTTACGAGAACATTCTTTTATTTTGTACTTTTGCAGACACGCAAACAGTTGGTTGAGTGAGAGAATTGCACTGTTGCTTCAGACAAACACAAACGTAAGCATAAGGAACTTAATCAAAAAAGAAAGCAAGAGGAACTTTAAAAAGTTGTCAAAAACTAGGTCGGGGTTTTCAGTATCCTGCACTCAGCGATCTATGCTAAACTTGATGTTATGATCAAAAACACAATGCTCAAAGGAAGAGAGAGGGAAGAGTAGTGAAGGTAGTGCAGCTCCACCTAGAGGGATTTGTTGTTGATGCTCGGAGAGTAAAATAATCACATTCCAATCCACCAATAACAAGCAAAGGCACTGCCTCTGTAACCAGACTCAGACTCCTGGCAGGGGCTTGAAGCTTTATACATTTAGCCCCTCCCACTGGGCTTAGATAGCAAATTAAACAACATGATGGCAGTGGTGTATAAAGTACTCAAAAAATGACTTGAGTAAAAGTCTTAAAGTAGATCATATTAAATGTACTTAAGTATCAAAAGTATCTGGTGTTGAAATGTACTTAAGTATCAAAAGTAAAAGTACAAGTACCAAAGTTAAAAAGTAATGGACCAGTCCATCGTAACTTCGTTACTTCCCACCACTGCATGATGGGCAAAACCAATACATGGAAACAAAATAACTGGTAAAACCTCTGAATAGTGTGTGTGTGTGTGTGTGTGTGTGTGTATGTGTTTGTGTTTGTGTGTTGAATATCTGATAATAACAGGGGTTCTGAAACTAGAGAAACATTTTTCAACATATTTCTCTTCCAGGTTCTGGGGCACAAGGGAGTCAAGGAAGACAAGGAGAAGTCAGACCACGTCTGCAATGAACACGGAAGAAGGAGCGCTTACAGGTACATTCCTGTGAATACTTTGAAAGATCTGGGCCTTTAGATCAAATGTAGCTCAATAAATAATAAATCCAATTTATAAGCAGTGGTAAAAGGATAAAGACTAAATTCCCTCATCGCGGTAATGATCAGGAGTTAAACTCCATAGCTTGCTATACATTCCAAAAAATGCAAAACAGGAACAGCAACTTACTGTTGTAGAAACGTACAGAGCTTCAACCACTTACATCAGCACCCAAGATAATTTGGCCTCAGTTCTTCACAATGGGAGGAAGTGGAAACATGTTTTCTATCTTTTCATAAAGTCCACTGTCACCACAAAAACTCTTTTCAGTTCAGGTCGCAGATTAAGGCAATTCTCTGTGGGCAGTGCAGGTTGACCTTCACAACAGGCTCAGTGGGTGCAGGTCACACAGAATCTTTGTCCATCCATACAATACAGGACTTCCTTAAGAAAATTATGAAAGTCACTTTACGATAGATAGTTCAATAAGAAATATTTGTGAAGTTATGTACAGAACTTAATTTGACAGTTAATACTAGCAACAGGTTCAAATAAAGACAATTTGAACATTTTGGCCACAAACTAATGGCGACAATCTACTATGTTTGAGTCGTAGAATAACTAAATTTGGCTTTGTGGAAATACAGTAACCATTGTTCTGTGAAACTTATGAGTTAATATATATTTTTCTCCAGATTTTGACGCACAGAGGAATTAAGGGAAGGCTTTGACCATGTCTACAAGAGACCCAGAAAGTGAAGAGCTTGCAGGTAACTCATTCAACTTTTATTTGTGTATGGACACAGAGAGCTTACAAAGCAATATGTTGAGATCTGTATGCTTGTTGCGTGAATGGGCACAAAGCTGTAGCTACCAAATTTATACTGAATTCTGTCCTCCAGCTGAGGACGTTACAAACTTTGGTTAGTTCTACGAAGAAGACGACGTGCAGGATGTTGGACCAGTGTATCAGGACAGGTCTTACGGTGGTAGTAATTATATGTGATTGGACTAGAAGCCGCTGGCCTACGTCCACCAACATCTTCTCTCGGCTTGCTCTTCTGTGTCGGGGATACGCTCCCTTCGTTCGATGAACGGAGTCACGAGATCCTTTCCCAGCTGCTCTAGGAACACCCTCCGCTTTTTCAGCTTGCCCAGCATACAGTCTGGGTTTATCTCTCTCCATATCACTAAGGCGTTGTAGGAAGAGACATCGATAATGTTGTGAAAGACAACCAGGGGCCAGCGCGCGGTCATCCTCCCGCAGCTGTATGCTCCAATAACCTAGTCTAGGTTGTCCACGCCTTTGCTGCGATTGTAGTCCAGGAAGATGCCCGGTTTCCCGTCCCGGCGACTAAATTTCAGCACATTGTCCATCATCTTGTAGTAGGCGTGTTCTACTTTGAGTCTGGCTCTCAGAATTCCAACCAGCCTTGGTGCCGGATGCACGCTACCAGTGTCCAGTGCCTGGTTCCTACGTGTCAGCCAAATGGCTAACTTTGCAGAACCAGAGACAAAGTTTAACAGGTTGTGTATAGCTTCTTTTTTTACAGAATATTTCGGACCATAAATGTACAAACCAAATGAAAATACCTCTCCCAGGCCCTGAAACCACCCTTTCAACAAATTAAAGAGTGCTTGGTCCATCTTCCTGGTCAGATGGAGGAGAACCTCTCTGCCCTTGTTCCCCCTCACAGACAAAATTTTCCTTTGAACTGCGTTTGATGTTTTGGATGTCAAGGCATTGGTAGCAGTTCTCTTTGTGTCTATTGTTGCTGCAAGGCATGTGAGTACCTGGTTGTGTCTCCACGGTTACCTACTTGGGAGAGACGTATTTTACAACCAGTGAGGATGAGGGTAGCATAGTGGGCAGGATGGATCTTCGTTCAGCCACTGCTGTAGGTTTTTGGGTGAGGGAAGGACGTCATAGGTTGGTCGAGGCAGGAATCTAATCCTGCTAGCTTCTGAAGTATATTATGGTCAGCCGAGAGGTTGATGTGGTTGTTGAAGTTGATGGTGAAGGAAAGCAACGCGGACCCAGTACTTACAATTATAATAATGTTTATTACACAGAAGTTTCACAGGTCAGGACGGATACCATGGTATACCCGGAGACATCACAAGCCAATAGTGAAAGTCTGACTTGCAGGGGTCGGACGCACAGTATATATAGAGAGAGTGGTTCCACCCATGACTTCAGGTAAATGCCGTCCCCCATGGGATTTCTGACTAAAGAAAGACAAGTTTTTGTGTCCGAACATGAAGACACATTGGTCAAGAACATTCCTTCTACACCCATCCATTAGCTAGTCAGAGGTCATTCCCAAAGTCAAGGATCATTTCGAAAGGGAGACAACTTCTAAAGTTAACACTTGGAGGACAACCTGAGAATGTCCGAGAGTCCAGAAGGCAGGTATCATAAACGTAAGCCTATCATTATGTTTTGAACACATACTAACATGTTCTACTCTAACGAATACACGAACAAAACATAAAGGTTTATGATCATGACAAAAATAACAATCTGTCTACCGCATAATTTTAACAACATAGCAACAGTTAATTAGTTTAGGAATGAGAGTGAAAAACCCGTCAGGCAGCTATCTTTCTTGAAATATCCATCAAACAATTTAGACAGGAAAATTCTCTCACTGCCCCTCTGCCTCGGGCGACCATACATAGTACTCCTATACCACCGAAATGAGGAAGTTTAGTAATTGTGGAAGGGAATTACTTTAAGCAAATACATATGGAACTCTCAGCAAATAAAAACAAAACAATGTCCAAGGTCAAGCTGGTCGACCCATCGATCTTTCCAATGGACCTTTTCCTGCCTAGCCCCACTGTCCCTAAGCGTCAAGAAAATAAAGAAAACATCTGAGGTCCCAGTATATTTACCTAATAAAAGAAAACATAATTTCCCAGGTAATTAACACACAAAGAATATAATTCACTACTAATATTACTCATGCAATATATGTAAGACATAAGAATGTATAACACTGCAGGTTCTCAGCAGCATTGACTCCCAGCTGTAGTATCGATGACGTTTTGAATCTGGATGTTGTATTGTTGTCCAGAGTCCTTCAGTCCATTCGTATTGTTCATGTTTGAAGCGTCCATTCAACACATCGGAGTCCCTGATCAATCCACCCTCATAGTGATCGCCCCCCAATATGTTCTAGAATGAAAGAAAAGAAAACCAGTATCTTTGCATACAAAACAAATTAAAACATCAATACAGATTAACATTCTATAAGTGAATGAGAAATTATAAGTCACATTTTCCATTTCCCCCCTGGAAACACATCACTAATGTAATAAGAAGCTATGAAATAACTTAGGATTTGCAGACCATCCAGCGTTTTCCGACAGGCCAAACGCATCTCCTATAGGCTTCTGCGAATATTTTTCACACACCAACAAGATCAAGTTTCACTGCTACAGGTCTCCTATTGCCTGCATGATGTGGGAGTAGCACTGATGTCATGTAGCCCCCCTTTCTCATAAACTGCCTGGGTGAGAGGTCAGTCAGGGCCTGAAGTCAGGGTAAATTGGTGATTTTCGGAATCCATTGACCGGACATGGGGAGAGGTATAGCATCTTCAGGCCGAATACAGGTAAAAGCAGCTCCGCTATCCAGCATCACTCCCAATGGTCGATTATTCACTTTCACCTCTATTATTGGATCTCTCTCTTGTTGGATACCCCCCTTTCGAGTCTTCAGGGCACCTCTAGAATCCTGGTTCTGGGCTCCTGTAAGGGTTCAACGGTCCCCTGGGTGGCCCTGATTGGCCCCTGAATCCTCCTCTGAAGTTTCCTCTGAAATTTCCTCTGAAACTTCCTCTTGACCTGTTGCACTCACGGGCAAAATGACCTAATTGTCCACAATTATAACATTCTTCTAAATGTTTTTGAAAATTAGGATTAAACCTTCCTCTCCAGGTCTGCGCTTGGTCATATGCTGACTCTTGGTAGGAGATGACAGGAACCTGAACCTGGTTCAGGTGTGATTGTAGTAGTGATTGATCTAGTGGAACCTGATTCTGTATAACCAGAGCTTACTTATTAATTTTCTTATTGTCCACCAGTTGTATTTGATTGAGTTTTCTAAGGACCTCTTCGTCCTGTTCTTGCTGGTCATGTTCTTTTTTCCTACACAGCATCACTTGATGGGCTAAATGATCTGTATAAACACCTTTTTCCATGCTTCCCAGACCAAACACCTCTGCCAGTTTGCTTCTCACTGGTAGGGGCAACCCCTTCTGTATTTTGGCTCGCAAAATTGATTGTTCCATTTGATTCAAATCAGGGTCATTTTCTGTGACATTTCTCCACACTTGATGAGCTCTGGACACATGGGCCCTCGGGTTTTCTTCCTTTCCCAGTGGTTCAATTAGAATATTGTCGGGATGTACATTTGTCGGAAATGTCTTTTTCAGCGCTCTATACACTCGACCTCTGTTTGCAGAAAACAGTTCTGAGTCATTCACAGCAGTTCCCACGTATCGATTAAGTCCAGCTTTCTGTAAAATATCTCCCATAGCATGAACTCCAAGGAGATTAGCCAAGCTTCTCTTAATATCTCCCATGGCAAGTTGTTCTCCCACTGTAATCTCTTCCAACTTGGAGATCCAAGAATGTGCTCCATCTTGAAGAGTAGGTAACTTTTCAATAATGCTTGACATATCTGTAGTCTGCCAAGGCTTATACTCCAAATTCTGCCCTCGGACAAACACAGGAAACATTTTCATGAGTTTCAACTGTTTTCCTGAGTGCAAAGAATTTTGCAAACCTGATGATTGTGAACGGTCTTTCTGCAACTCTTCTACCTGGTTCTTCAGTGTTATTTGTCTTTCTGTTTGTCTTGTACTTTTTTAAGTCCCTCTCTTTCTTATCGTTTGCAGCTTTAATCAGTTTTTGTCCCTCATTTTCAAACAACTGGAGAATGCCGAGCTCCACTTCCTTCTTTTCTCTGCGTTCTGTCCCTTTTTTCCCTCCTTTTGTCCTACCTTGTATGTGGACGCAAGTAAGTGAATTATTTTAATTGCATCTGGGTTGAAAGTCCCCTCTACCGGCCATGGTTGGTCAAATTCAGGCCAGCGTTTCTGCCACTTTTCAGATATTTTTGCAATGTTGATGTCTTTGATTAAAGGATTATTTTGCTGTACTACCTTAACAGGAGTAATTACCTCTGGACTTTCAGTGCTCTTTTCCCCCATAGTAGCAGCTTCCTTTTGTTCCCTTATTGTAAATTTAAAAATGTAATCGCTAAGATTTTAAAGTTACTTAAAGCTATTTAGATTACTCCTCCCCCCTTTGTTGTTTTCAATCAATAAATCAACAAATCAACCAACAAATCCATTCATTCATGTGACAAAACCACTTATTCACCACAGCCACAATAAAAATGAAATTAACTTTCCAACTCTAAAGGAATCAAAAGCTCATTAATGTTATACCAGAACTTAAAATCCGCTTATAAGGTTTGACAAAAAGATCACGCGCTCCCACAAGTGACTGACTGTCACCAAATGTGCTCCAACACAACTAAGATCAGAATAAAACACGCACAAACAATGAAACTCAAATCTGCAACTCTAAGCTGAGCTTAGACCAAACAATTCTATTCCAGTAATTAATCAAATGCATTAACCGGTCAGTCTGTTGCCAAGCCTTATATATTTTTTGTTTTGAATTACTAAAGCATATAGTCTGTCATGAGTATGTAAACAAATGAATGTGCTCTATTAATATTCTTACAATAGCTCACAAATGAAAACAGGTTAAAATGTGTATCAGCAAGATAACTATAAGTGAGAACATATACAAATATGTAAATGCAGTTTTTTGCTAAAGAGTTTGTGTATCAACTGTACCCCCCTTGATCAGTCTGGAGCCAGGAGCTGCACATGCACATGTCATCCAGCCTCAGGCCGTGTTGCACCAGCCAGTTGTCTTCTCATCTGTCCACCGCAATTCCCACTCATCGTAAGGGAAAAGAAACAGACAGTGATTTAGTATCTTTATGAAACCATTAAGTCCTTTTAACAGCATCATAGGTGATTCAATATGATTATCAGTCTTAGTGTTGTATTAGGTCCTTCACATGCAGTGCATATTAGGACTATTTAGATGTCCAAATCTTATATTTTTTCATTTACTTATTTATAGAAATTCTTCACTTTAAGCATTAGTTACCATAAGTCTTCAATCAATCTCCAAAACGTTATCGTAAGGAGCAAAATAGGAAACTTAGTAATATAATCATCATCAAAATAGTTCTTTCGAGGGAGAACAAGCAATAAAAGGATCCAAGAGCTTTCAGGTCATGCACAGCTCAGACCATTAAAACAGTCCAGGTCATAGACTATTTGGACAGTTTATGTATGTATGTAGATACAGATCAAGAAATCTACCCCTCATCTACGACATAGGTCTCAACCATACTCAGTTAATTTTTTTTTTCTATACATCATGTCACATGTATTAAAGATGCATCAACTATAATACTGTTGGAGAAAACAAACTGCTGTTGTTGTGGACACAGTTATGCGCCTTTGTTAATCAATGCTGTAAAAATTTCAGCCAACATCCTTTCTAAACATGATTCATCCCATGCGTTAACTTTTATTATCAGAGAAAGTTTGAGACAGAGAGTGACTGGCCAGTCGCTGTTTTTGCTGCTGAACTCGCTCTGGGCCATTATTAAAAATGTGAGCATCACACTTGCACACGTTATCTGTCAGCACTCAGGTCAACAGATGTTTTTTCTCCTTTAAACACCAGTTGTAATTGCATACAACGCATCATCAATGTACACTTTAGTTTATCTTGTTCTATTTATATCTTTAAAGTTCTGAATAGTTTATTATTTATTCACGGCTGTATAAAAACTCAACAGTCCTTTTGTAAACCAATTTAACTGTTTGAGTCTCCACCAGCCCATAGTGTAACTTTTGACATTTTTGTTACTAACACATTTGAATTCTCTAGCCAATGCAAACAATTACTCAGTTTATCAAAATTATCTTTATCTATTATTTAAAATCCAAAATGTAAAATTGAACCCAATTTGTTTTCCCAAAGTAAACCCTTAACTAAGTATTGTTGAAGTTAATGAAAACCAAATAAAACAAAAAAGTTCAAGCGGTAAAATATTTGTATAGAACTACAGTCATATCCAATCTTGCTGATTTAAACAAGCAATTTGATTTCCTTATACTGTCTGCACAGTCTCGCTTTATCATAAAGAAACAAACAAACAAATTATAATTTTTAGCTTAAACTAAAACCCCATTAAAGAGTTGTTTTCTTAAATTCTTGTGACTTTTTCCTGTGTCTCACAGAAGGTGTAAAATACAGAGGTGAGACCTTAAAGATCTCCCCTCATGTCACTGCACTAAAGTTTTAGAAGATTTATTATACTCCCCTGGCATGCACATTCCCCCTCTCTGAACAGATGCTTTTCTCTCAGGGGAACTTAGGAGAGGTCTCTATCAGTGATTTTTGTTTAAGTTAGCCAACAATCACACATTTCCTAATTTAAACCCTGACTTGTTCAATAGTCAAAGTTCCTTTAACATTTTAAACAGATGTTAAAGTTATCTGATTACCTTAAACAGCTCTCTCTCCTCTGTTTTGAGAGTCTATTTAGATCTCTGTTGCAAAACGCATAAGTGTAATTCCTGTTATTTGTTAAAGGAGTTCCTAAAACTCTCACCCCACACTTTATTTCATCTTTTTCTTATTACACGAGAGAGAAAAAGAGAGAGAGAGAGAGTTCTTTTAAAATGTGTGAGTCTGTCGCTGTGACCCACAAGAGATTGTTATCACAGTGAAAATCTCCCCTCACGTTTCTAAACTCCCCTCCTTGCTCCAAATGGGAGCGGTGCAGAGGGATGTTTACACAAGAGAGACACACAGACACACCAGAAAGGTGGGGGCTGTGGCAACAGGGAAAGACAGACTCATGTATTGTGTCCCCCAAATGGGGCTAATTGTTTTATTTAATACAGAGAACAAAATATCTGTCCTTATAAGTTATCAAATTTCCCGTTCGTAACCACAACATATATATATTTAATCAATCATAAAACCTTTTGTTAAAGGGACTCTTACCTTTGTTGCATTTGAGAATTACAGCACATTCAAATCATCCCGCCTTCCTCCAATGCCCCACCCCCTCGTTCCCATCCGCGGTGTTTTTTTGAACAAACTTTATTTACACTTACAACCTACTGCCTCCGCGCACGCACATGAGTTTTTGTTTACCAAAGCAATGGATTCAGATTCAGAAGCACCGGTAAGATATATACATTGCCTTGATGACGCGGCCCGAATGCGCCACAAGAAGCAGACGGAAAACCTGCATGTCCATGCAGCAAACAGACAGGTCTGTCGGCCAATAAGGTCCTTCGGTCCGAAGAATTTTATTGGTTGAAGTTTTCACTAAATATTATGAGAGTGAAATAATTGTTTGTTTTTACTCCTGGTGGGTCTGTCTTGCATTTTAGAGTGTCATTACCTTATTAATACCAATTTAACCTTATCCACAAAAAGTGTAAAAATGCAACAAAGGTAAGAGTCCCTTTAATTTAGACCAAACAGACCAGCTCCTGCTGCATTTTCCTTTCTCACACAGCAATGTCCACATTCATCATACACACACACCAGCACATGGAGAAAGTGGGAACCAGTACAGGATTCTATCTTCTCTTCATGATGTGAAATCCAAATTTTCTTAGGTGCCAATCTAAAGGGAGGGAATGCCAGAGAGGAGACGATGTCTGTGAAGAGATTGGTGGATGAATTAGGTTTACCAAAGAACAGAGTGAAGGTGTGTGTGTGTGTGGGGGGTTATAACACTGGCAGGTACCACCAAACCAGGCAGTTTTCAGGTTGGAGGCCAGTCTAAAAGCACCTTTGCCATCACCCATTGGCAATGGGATGATTGGATGGGGATTGGGCCGATGTATTTGTCATACTTATGAATGGTGTTTCTGCCTATGCAAATTATTATTCAATAAGTGTGGAGCTCATGTGCATATTCAAATTCATTTCAAAAGAAACTTGTTATACAAAAAAAGTTACTTTTCATGTATACTTTTACCATGTAAAGTTTTATTGTGGAAGGAGTAAAGCAAAAAATTAAGCTATTTGGGTGTATTTTGGGCATATTCGATAAGCTCATTTGCATATTAAAATTCATTTTCAAAGAAACTTGTAATACAAAAAATTTTACTTTTCATGGGTAGTTTCATTTTGATAGGAGTAAAGGAAACCCCATTGGGGTGTATTGTTGCCTGGCCTTATTGTCACACACTGATGAGAATTAAACATATTTCCTCTACTAGGATTTCTTAGGACTTTGAGTATGTTGTTCTGGACACCTCATAGAAAAGATCTATGCTGAAAAAAAATTGTGATTTTTGGCTCCAAAATGAGTTACTTTGCCTGGACTATAGATGTGAAAGACACCATGAGCATTGTAGATATGGTTGGAAAACCTGTTGAACTTGGTCTGTCTGTGGATGAAAGCAAAACTGAATCACAGAGAAAAGCAGCTGAGGAGATCATGGACGACATTGGAGAGCAAATCATACCAGACTATAAAAAACTAAATCTTACCTTGCAAGGAGCGAACTGGACGAGGTTGTCAAAGTTAGAAAAGGAAGAGTGTAGACTGAAGACATCTGGTGATTCTTGAAGACAAGAAATTTCAACTACAGGAAGAAAAAAAACGAATCAGACAGGAGCTCCTTGATCAGAAGAGGAAATTCTCCTCGTTCCTGATGGTTTCTCAGGATTGGACGGAGTGAGATGACCACAAAATTCTCCTCACTGCTCAACTCTTTGTTGTCTGACATTTCAAAATAAAGAGTAGATAAACCTGAATTACTTGTATGTTGATGAAAATTACTTTTATGTGTCATAAATCCTTTCATATGGTAACAAACCTTTTTAAACAGTAGTGTTTGTAATGGACAATTCCACTGATCAATGTCTTACTACTGGTTTGATTGTTATTTGTGCACTTAGCGGATGCAACCTCAAATTTCATGCCCTTACTTGGTCATTTCACCTCCTGTTGACCTTTATCTGTCGTCATCCTCGACCTGTCAACATCAATTCAGTGAATGATTTACTTCCTCCAACCATAAAAGAACACATTGCAGCGGGGCTCTCTTAAGATCTCCTAATAAAGATGTGAAAACACATGTGTAGTCGGAAAATTATGGAGGTTTCGATTTATTTACAGCCGGCCTCCCGACATGCACGTGGACATATTTACAAGAATATAAAAACAAATCATTTGAAATCAAAAACAATATTGATATTTACAAAAACAACACCAACAAGAGTTTATCCCTCACTCCCACATCAGCTCTGATGTTACCTGCTCTGTAACCAGACTCAGACTCCAGCCAGGGGCTTGAAGCTGCCCTTTATACATTGAGCCCCTCCCACTGGGCTTAGTTACGAAATTAAACAATATTATGAGCAAAACAAGTGCATGGAAACAAAAGTAACTGGTGTGGGCGTGTGTGCTCCTGTACAGATATCTTTGTGAGGATTAGTTGGTGACATTTTGCCCCTCAAGTAAGATAGGGTGACATATTTTCCAGAAGGGAGAGAACAAGATACGTAATATGAACTTGTTGTTCCAGTGCATCAAATGCTTTCGGTTTTGCTTGTCTAGTATAAATAGTAGAGCTGACACGAGCAGCTGCACACTCTCCTAACACCATGTCAGGTACGTTTTAGTTTACATGCTGGAAACTTAGTTTAATGATTTGATTGATCTGATTTGAATGCAGTGGCGATTTTAGCCTGAAATTTCTGGTGGGGCAATTTTGTATGACGTCATGTCACTGTCACAAAAATAGAGGTAGCTGATTATTATAAGCAGTAGGCCTATATAGACCAGGGAGAGATACCATGGGCTGAATGTCATTCCTAAATGTCATGGATAATGGAGTTAATTTCTATATTCATTATATATTATATATTCAAATGAACACTTATTAGAACAATGTTTATCTTTTGCTTCTTATTTGATACACTTTAGATAAGAACCCAGTGTTTTCTTTTTCTTCTTTGCCATAAGAGACAGAACACGGTCAGCACAGCTGTGTCCTTCAGGCTCGTCCGTACCTAATAAAATGATAGGAAACATAAAATATGGCATTATTGTAGAGGAAGTGTTACACAAAGTTTATATCTTTATTTTCTGTGGATATTCAACTACTGATTTTGAATATGGTTTTGGATTAAACTGTGCACTACCAAGACAATGCAGGTACTGTGTGGAGTTCTTCCACATTATTAGTATTTCATAGCTTATTCTCCAAACACACTCATCCTCATAAACTAACTATCTCTGCTGGGTGGACCGGATCATGTGGCTTCATGTCGGGTCAATAACTCCGTAGGCTAGCCCGCATGTCTGCGGGCTAGCCGAGCTAAGCTAACACCCAGTACAGCAGGTACCGAAGCACTACTTTTACAGATAAATACAAATACTAAACTTGACAAACCTCACCTCAGAAACGGGAGCTCACACGTCTTTAGCCTCTCTGCCAGGAGAACAAGCAGAACTTCAAAACGTATTATTCATCCGATGTGAGTGAACCTCTCCACAGACCCGGGTGGTGTTCACTGACGGAGGTAGCCTGTTAGCTCAGGTGACGTTGAACCGGAGCGTCAGCCTGTTTCCGGGTGACGCTGACGCTGGAGTCGCGTAGCTCTCTGGGAAACATCGTGGGGCCCATTTGCATAATCACTACCTTACAATGTTAACAGTGGCCTGTGTGCTTCACGCTGATTGGTGCTCCCATGGCACTGGTCTGCAGCTTCCCCTGTGTGCCCACAGCAGAGACGTACGGCAAGAGGGAAGCTTCACAAAGCAAACTCACAGACAGAAACACACACGAATCAAATGACTCCAAAACAAGACTATAATGCTTGTGAGTCTCGTTTATTCACACACACATTCACGCTTTTTGCATATAAAATAAAATATATTTTTGCCACAAAGTTCAGATATGCAGTATTTAGCTTTCTGCACACCTGATAATAACAGTGGTTCTGAAACTAGAGACACAACATGTATTTCTCTTCCAGGTTCTGAGGCACAAGGGCATCAAGGACGACAAGGAGAAGTCAGACCATGTCCGCAATGAACACGGAAGAAGGAGCGCTTACATGTACATTCCTATGAATACGCACGTGCATAATTTAGAGCAAAATCAGTTTATCTATGATCAAAGATCTGGGGTCTCATTTATAACCGCTGCATGCGCACAAAACAAGCCTGAAACGTGTGCACGCCACTTCTCACTCAACGGAGGGGTTTATAAAAACAAACTTGATGGGAAAATTTGCGTATTTCCAAGCAGACTCTGACCCATGCGTACGAACGTTTTGGAGACGGAAAAGTGGCGACGCAGACATGAGGTGGTGAACTGAAGCAGATAATTGATCCTATTCATAATTTACATTAAAACCAACAGCTTAGTTTTGATAAAAAAAAAATTTGAAACAACTTTCAGCAAATTACGTTCAGATTCCATTAAACAGCAGAGTTACGGAGCCGATTCATTCATAGGTTTTAATAATATCATCTAACACTGTGCGTTTGTCATCAGATCTCTGCAGTAAACGTGACTGAGCCACGAGGAGCACAGAGCGCACAGGAGATCACTTACAGGAAATGAAGAAACTTTCCAAATAATCTCCCAGAGGAGGTGAGGATCCACTGATGTCAGGGAATCGGTCCGATGCTCTAAAGCAGCAGTCGCTAACCATTAGATCTCCCAGTCTTCCCTGTCGATCCACCAACTCTCTGGACTCACTGGCTGTCGTCGCTCAGCAGATCCTCTGTGTGTCGGTTGTCTGTTTTTCACACGCGCTGTGTGTCCGCCTGCTGGCGTCTGAGCTGCTGGTTTATCTCAGCATTTCCTTCAAGAACAAGTTGGTACCAAACTAAATGTCAGGTATGAAGATCGCATATTTCGGTCTGTCGATAACAATTAAAGCACCGTTGGAACAAATTAATGGATTCAGAATGTGAAATCCTGGAGTGCTTTCACTTTGAAACGTGTTCAGGAAGTGATGTGAATATGTTTGTGTCATAAACAGATAAACATGTTGGTTCACAGCAGAATAAACAGAGAAAATGATCTTTCACCAGAGTTTTAATGTTTTCTGATGAATTTATGTCGCAAACAAATGGTTGCAACACTTTCTGTATGCCTTTTCAAAATAAAAGCACTCCAGCGTTTCTGTTAATGGAATCTATTTCCTTGTTTAAAAAAATGTTTTTATTTTGAAATACTTGCAAGAGCAGAAGATGCACAGATACAGACTGGGTAGTTCTGGTATTTATTTGAGTACAAGGGACTTCTTTCATACAAGGCAATAATCATATTTGTGGCCATATTCAAATCAAAGCCTATATGTAAAAACATTGTGCTGCAGTAGCAGCTCCTCTGCAGAACATGATGTGGAATTGAGAAGCTACATACTGTGCATTGTTAATATGAATAGATATTTTCTATTTACTATTCAATCCTCATTTTCTAACCCCAAAAAACTCTTCTCCATCTTTTCAAACCTCCTCGACCCCCCCAGTCCCCCTCCTCCCTCCTCCCTTCTACCAAGCCACTTTGTCAACTACTTTACAAAAAAGATTGATGACATACGATCTTCTTTTTCTGATCCTCCTTCTAGAACCACACTTCCATCAACTTCATCTTCATCCCCTTGCTCTCCTCTTTCACCCCTCTGTCTCCCAATCAAGTTCTGACCTTGGTAACCTCTGCCCGCCCGACCACCTGCCCCCTTGACCCCATCCCTTCTCACATTCTCCAGTCTATTGCTCCTGGCCTTCTTCCTTTTCTTACTCATCTTATCAACACTTCCCTCTCAAATGGCTGTTTCCCTAATTCTCTGAAGGAGGCAAGAGTAAATCCTCTCCTGAAGAAACCCACCCTCGACCCATCTGCAGTAAATAACCACAGACCTGTCTCTCTTCTTCCCTTTGTTTCCAAAACTCTCGAGCGAGCAATCTTTAATCAACTCTCCTCCTATCTGAACCACAATAATCTTCTTGACCCTCGCCAGTCTGGTTTCAAGGCAGGTCACTCAACTGAGACTGCCCTCCTTGCTGTCTCTGAGCAGCTTCACACTGTCCTTATCCTTCTAGACCTCTCTGCTGCATTTGACACAGTGAACCACCAGATCCTGATCTCATCCCTTCAGGACCTGGGTATCTCAGACTCTGCTCTCTCCCTGCTCTGTTCCTACCTCAATGACCGCACTTATCGGGTAACTTGGAGAGGATGTTTCTGAACCTTGTCCTCTCACTACTGGGGTCCCTCAAGGTTCGGTCCTGGGTCCTCTCCTCTTTTCTTTGTACACCAACACTCTTGGCTCTGTCATTCACTCACAGGGCTTTTCCTACCATAGCTATGCTGATGACACCCAACTAATCCTGTCTTTTCCCCGATCAGAAACACAGGTAGCAGCACGAATGTCTGCCTGTCTGACTGACATCTCTCAGTGGATGACCGCTCACCACCTGAAGATTAATCTTGACAAGACTGAAATACTTTTCCTTCCAGGGACAAACTCTCCCACCCATGACCTGACTATTAACTTTGACAACTCCGTGCTGACCCCCACTCAGACTGCTAGGAACCTGGGTGTGACACTCGACTGCCAACTCTCCCTTTCTGCCAACATTTCTGCAACAACGCGGTCCTGTAGATTCATGCTTTACAACATCCGGAGAATACGCCCCCTTCTCACTCAGAAGGCGGTGCAGGTTCTGGTCCAGGCCCTGGTTCAGGTTCTGGTTCAGGTTCTGGTCCAGGCCCTGGTCATCTCACGCCTCGACTACTGTAACTCCCTCCTGGCAGGTCTACCTGCTACTGCCATCCGACCTTTGCAGCTCATCCAGAATGCAGCAGCTCGACTGGTTTTTAACCAACCTAAATTCACTCGCACTACTCCGCTCCTCCGCTCCCTACACTGGCTGCCAGTGGCTGCACGCATCCGGTTCAAAACACTAGTACTCGCATACCATGCTGTAAACAGATCAGGTCCAGTTTACATCCAGGACATGGTCAAACACTACACACCAGCACGTTCACTCCGCTCTGCTTCAGCTAATCGACTCGTTGCTCCTTCACTGCTAAACACTCATCAAAATCACGACTGTTTGCTGTCCTAGCTCCTAAATGGTGGAATGAGCTCCCACTCGACATCCGGACATCTGAAAGTTTACACATCTTTCGCCGAAAACTAAAAACACACCTCTTCCCACTGTACCTTGAATAAAAAAAAAACAAAAAAAAAACTAACCACTTTTGAAAACTAACACTTTGGTAGCACTAAAATGGCACTTACTTATAGCACTCTGTAGTTTTGCTTTATTTCGAAGAAATTTTACTGTCTTGATTCTTGTTGTTCTTGGTTTGTACCCTCAGGGTTGAATGCACTTATTGTAAGTCGCTTTGGATAAAAGCGTCAGCTAAATGAAATGTAATGTAATGTAATATTAATTTGAATATTGGGCATTAAATAGAAAAAGTTGCATAACTGCCTTTCTTTGTGTATATTTATTTCAATCAATCAATCAATCAAGTTTTATTTGTATAGCCCACATTCACAAATAACAATTCGTCTCATGGGGCTTTAACATTGTGTGACATCCTCTGTCCTTAACCCTCAACAAGAGTAAGGAAAAACTGCTAAAAACCCTTTTCACAGGTAAAAATATGTAGAAATCTCAGAGAGCCACATGTGAGGATCCCTCTCTCAGGACGGACAGAAGTGCAATAGATGTCAGGTGTAAGAAAACATCATCAGGATTTTTTGGCAGCATCCATTAGGCTAAACATTTTTCAATACTATGTGTCAGGCAGTCCCGCTGCAATCACAGTCTCTGGCCAGCAGCAAGACCACGATCCAGCATCAGGACCGGATCCACTATAGTCCACAGTCATTGTCCACCGCCGCCAGTTAGAATCCATTATCAGCTGCCGCCTCGGTCGTGGTCCCTCATCATCCGATGCCAACGCGACAAAGGATCCTCCATTACAACGACGATCAGCTGGCACGATACAGAATCCACCGAACTGGATCCACCATTGCGACCTCCGACACGCGATCCACAATCATAATCCATGGTGCGGCCACAGCTGTGGCCCTGCATCCGCGGGCGCTAAGGCACAGAAAATCCGGGAAAAGGGGTCAAGTTAGTAACATGTACTGATCAGATAAGAATTATCTTGATGTGATAAATATGGAGAAAAGGAAGGAGAAGCAGGAAAGAGAAGCTCCGTGTGTCTTGTGTCATAAATTCCCTGTGCGTCTTAGCATCATCAGGGGTTTTTGCCATTTAATCAAATTTGGAACATCGCACTAATTAGCTCTAACTATAAGCTTTATAAAAAAGGAAGGTTTTGAGTCTACTTTTAAACGAACAGAGCGTGTCTGCTTCCCTAACTGAAAGTGAGAGATTATTCCACAGGAGTGGGGCTTGATGGCTAAAAGCTCTGGCTCCTACTCTACTTTTAGAGACTTTAGGGACAACAAGTAAACCTGAGTTCTGGGATCGGAGTGCTCTAGTAGGTTGATATGGAACTAACATCTCTTTAAGGTAAAGAGGTGCCATATCATTAAGGGCCTTGAAGGTGAGGAGGAGAATTTTAAATTCTATTCTAGATTTAACAGGAAGCCAGTGTAGCGATGCTAATACTGGAGAAATGTGCTCTCTTTTCTTAGTTCTCGTCAGGACACGTGCTGCGGCATTTTGGACCAGCTGCAGAGTCTTTAACGACTTGCTGCTGGAGCCTGATAATAATGAATTACAGTAGTCCAGTCTCGATGTAACAAAGGCGTGGACTAGTTTTTCTGCATCTTTTTGCGAAAGGACATGTCTGATTTTTGAGATATTACGCAAGTGGAAAAACGCGGTCCTAGAAATTACTTTTAAGTGACTATTAAAGGACAAATCAGGATCGAAGATCACTCCCAAGTTCCTGACTGTGTCATTGGAAGCAAGGGCAATGTCATCTAGCGCAGCTATATCATTAGATAATGTATCTCTAAGGTGTTTAGGGCCGAGTATTATAACCTCTGTTTTATCTGAGTTTAATAAGAGAAAATTGCGGGTCATCCAGGTTTTTATGTCCTTGAGACATGCTCGAAGTTTAGTTAATTGATTACTTTGATCAGGTTTTATTGACAAATATAACTGGGTGTCATCCGCATAACAGTGAAAATTTACCGAGTGTGTCCTGATAATGTTTCCTAGTGGAAGCATATATAATGAGAATAAAATTGGGCCGAGCACAGACCCCTGTGGGACACCATGGTTAACTTTGGTGCGCACCGATGACTCATCATTGATTTGAACGAATTGGGAGCGATCAGCAAAATAAGATTTAAACCAGTTTAAGGCCGTTCCTTTAATGTTAATTAACTGTTTTAGTCTCTCTAATAAAATTTGATGGTCAATTGTGTGGAATGCTGCACTGAGATCTAACAGAACAAGGACAGACACAAGTCCCTGATCTGAAGCTATTAGAAGGTCATTAGTGACTTTTGCCAGGGCTGTCTCTGTGCTGTGATTGGTTCTAAACCCAGACTGAAAGTCTTCATATATATTATTTTCCTGGAGAAACTCACACAGCTGATTGGCTACAACTTTTTCTAAGATTTTAGATAGGAAGGGGAGATTAGATATTGGCCTGTAATTTGCTAAAACCTCTGGGTCTAGGGTGGGTTTTTTGAGTAGGGGTTTGATTACAGCTATTTTAAAAGACTGTGGTACATAACCTGATGATAATGACAGATTGATTGTGTTAAGTAACGAATTATCTATTAGGGGCAGAATTTCTTTAAGTAATTTAGTTGGAATCGGATCTAAAATACAGGTTGTTGGTTTAGAACCTGAGACTATTTTGGTAAACTGATCACGGGTGATCAGAGAGAAGCTGTCTAAGTAATGGGAAGGATTCTCAGCCGTTTCTGAGATCTCAATTGTTGGGAGGGTATTAGTGCCAATTGAGGGCAGGAGATGATTGATTTTATTTCTAATAGTTAGAATTTTATCATTAAAAAAGGTCATAAAGATATTGCTATTTAGGGATGGAGGAATACTGGGTTCGGTGGAGGTGTGACTCTCTGTCAGCCTGGCTACAGTGCTGAAGAGAAACCTGGGGTTGTTTTTATTCTCTTCTATTAGTTTTGAGTAATAGGCAGCTCTTGCTTTGTGGAGAGCCTTTTTATATTCTGTAACACTACTCTTCCAGTCTAGGAGATTTTCAACACTGTTGCTGGAGCGTCACTTCCTTTCTATTTTTCTTGATATTTGTTTCAACTCATGTGTCTTGGAATTATACCACGGAGCTAATTTACTATGTTTTACACATTTCTTTTTTAGAGGCGCTATTTGACACTAATGTTAATCGTAATGAGTCTGCAGAGCTTTCTACGAAGTGGTCAATCTCAATAGAGCTCGGGTTTTTAAAGAATTTGTTGTTTATGTCGACGGATAATACGGGTTTAAATGTAATCGGAATTATTTCCTTAAATTTAGCTACAGCACTATCAGGTAGACATCTAGAAAATGAGTTTTTTATTAGGGGCATATATTCAGATAGTGAAAAATCGAAGGTTATTAAATTATGGTCTGATAGTACTGGATTGCGCGGAAGTACTGTTAAATGTTCAATTTTGACACCGTATGATAACACAAGGTCAAGTGTGTGGTTACAACAATGAGTAGGTTGATGTACACACTGACTGAAACCAATTGAGTCTAGTATTGAAATAAATGCTACGCTCAGGCTATCTTTATTATTGTCAACATGAATATTAAAGTCACCAACAATAATAATTTATCTGTCTTTAGGACTAGGTTTGATAAAAACTCAGGGAATTCTGTTAGAAATTCAGTATAAGCCCCAGGACCACGATAAACTACAGCAAATATGATTGGCTGTTGGTGTTTCCTGGATTGACGTGGAAGATTAAGAACAAGACATTCAAATGAGTTGTAGCTAAATTTAGGTTTAGGATTAATTGATAGACTGGAGTTAAAAATAGCAGCAACTCCACCTCCTCGCCCGAGTTCCCTGGGAACGTGTGAATTTATATGACTGGGGGGAGTAGATTCATTCAAACTGACATATTCATCAGGATGCAGCCACGTCTCAGTAAGGGACATTACATCTATATTGTAGTCTGAGACTAGTTCATTAACTAAAATAGCCTTTGAGGACAGTGATCTAATGTTTAAAAGACCACATTTGAAAGTCTTAGTTTCCTGTGTTGTTCCAGAGGTTGTGTTAATTTGTATGAGATTATTGTGAGTTCTCGCTCTGTTATTGTTTAATTTAAATAATTGAATCGGACGGTAGACAGAGACAGTCTCTATGCGGTTGTGTGACTGATCCAGAGGGAGCGCAGAGAAGTGATTAGCACTGCAGCTCTGCTTCCTGGTCCCAACTCTGGGTTGTCATGTGATAGACTTAGTAATATTCTTAGATAAGAGAGCTGCTCCATCCCAAGTGGGATGAACGCCGTCTCTCCTAACAAGACCAGGTTTCCTCCAAAAAGTTTGCCAATTATCTATAAAGCCCACACCGTTTACAGGACACCACCTCGACAGCCAGCGGTTAAAAGAAAACATGCGACTAAACATGTCATCACCTGTAGTGTTAGGGAGAGGGCCAGAGAAAACTACTGTGTCCGACATCGTTTTAGCAAAAGCACACACAGACTCAACATTAACTTTAGTGACCTCCGACATACGAAGCCGGGAGTCGTTGCTGCCGACGTGAATTACGATTTTACTGTATTTACGTTTAGTTTTAGCCAGCAGCTTCAATTTGGATTGGATGTCGCCGGCTCTGGCCCCCGGGATACAATTGACTATGGCCGCTGGTGTCGCTAATCTCACGTTTCTGAGAACCGAGTCGCCAATAACCAGAGTTTGATTCTCAGCGGGTGCGTCGCTGAGTGGAGAAAATCTATTTGAGACGTGAGCTGGTGGGTCTTTAATCGTGGGCTTTCTATGGGTGGTACTATGCCCCCTCCGGACCGTCACCCAGCCACCCTGGGCTCCCGGCTGCCCGGGGCAAGTCAAGGGACTGCTAGCTGAAGCTAAGCTAGGTATTTTCGCTGCGGCTAGCACGGGCCGGCTAACTATAGCTAACGGGGGTTCTAAGCTGAGGAGCCGAGCTTCTAAGTTGCTAAGCCTCGCCTCCATGTCTACCAACATACTACATTTATTACATTTACCACTACTGTTAATGGAGGCGGAGGAGTAAGTAAACATGAGACACTCGGAGCAGGAGAGAGCGGTGGAGCGAGAGGGAGAGAGAGAACACATCGCTGCTAAAACTATGAGTGTGAGATTTAAACAGAACACAGAATCACAAAGCACCAGAGAGGAGGGGCTGGTATGTGAGGGTCCTTAACTATATACCGGTGATTTTAGCCGTAGTAGAACAGAAAGACAGTTGTGTTTAGCGGAGGAGCTAATTCAGATAGCGACTACACCACCCGTGTCCCGTGGCAATAACAGGAAGTGACGAAATGACGCAGCACGCTTACCGTAAACACTGGAGAAGATTTCTTGTACATTCAGCCTTAAAGACAAATTGCAAAAAATAATAATAAATCTGACCCTCCTAAGTGGGTTTCTTGGAAGATATCAGGGTGGTAGATCTCGGTGATCTTGGGTTCGAGGAGGTTGGTGATCACTGCTCTAAATAAGGTCTCGGTGTAACGGCCCCCCCGCTTCTCCATACAAACGCTGAGTCTCTTCAACTGATGTTACACGGCTCTTATTTTCACATCTGGCTTGCCGTAGTGACACCGTAAAACTGTATTGACAGTTACAAGTTACAAATGATTTTAATCATTAAAACCAAACACGAACGTTAAAATACAATAAACAAACAAATCACCACGTGAGACACATCTGACGCGTTAGCGTGACATAGCGACTCCCTTCCGCACTACCCGCAGCAAAGTGAATGAGACCAGCTTTCTTACCTCGTTCCGCTTGCGAGGGGTGTTAAGCTGTAGTTGTTTGGATCGTTCTTTAAGTCAGAGAAATGCCTCAAAGCTGGCGTCCGGTTTGGTTTCCGCTCCTATGTGTGCCGGGCTGTACGGCCGGTATTTTATTGCACTGGGGCGGAACGAGGGATCTGGTGTGTCGAATAAAACCGTCCGCTCCTTTGCTGCAGGTAATGATGCGAGGGGAGTCGCTACGTGTAAAAGACAACAACATAAAACTGAAAATAATCCAAACCGTAGTTGAACATAAGAACAAAATAAGCCCAACCCTAAAATAAAAGAATAAAACAGTCTGCATACACTGGCCGGTTTAGCTGACAGTTACACTCGGTGATCTTGGATTCGAGGAGGTTGGTGACCACTGCTCTAAATATAAAAATACTGCCTTGACACTGGTGCGTGATTCTGCGTGATGTGTGCAGGTGAATGGAAGGAGGAGGAGGAAGCGAGGGTTCAGCGATGTCTTATCAGCTTATATAGATTCCACTGATCTGTGATCTGTGAACTTTGTGCTGAAATGAGTCCAGTATCACACAGATCCAAACCATCCCAGGACAAACACCAGCATATAATAATAATAATTCTGTTAAATTTCATAGATAGTTTTCAGCAGTCTCTGAATTTAATAATCCTGCAGTTTTGGATGAATAAAATACAAACAGACAATACACCAAGTTCCCTCAAATTCTGAGAGTGTGTTTTTTTTGCCTCCACCTTTGAATTGGATCATTTTTTTTATTTCAGGCTCGGTTCTTTCTCTCGTCTTCACTCTCACATATTGTGTTATCCACAGCAGCAGCAGAGTATCAGTGTATTGGCCTTATAAGTGACATCACTGCTGTGCCATAAAATCGCTGTTCTCCTCCACCTCACTAACAAACACCTCGATGTCAGTGTAAGAAAGTTTCACTTCCTCTCTCATCGCTGGATACTGTGACTCCGTCAGGACTCACGGTGGAAACCCATTGGTCAGCAGCATCATTTGATATTCACGCCGTGTTTTGCATTGACCTTTTATGGTGTAAAGTGGGCGTGTGCAGGGCGGATTTTGAGGCAGATCCACGTACGAACGTTTCCAGGTGGACTGTGATTTATAAGTACAATATATATATACAATACATACAATACAGTAGCCTGGGTGCCAGACGAACTTAGCCCCGCCCACAACATTTGAGGTCGGGAAGTTTGGTCTGGCATTGCTCGCTTGGGGAGAAACTATGCCCGAACAGAAGCTGTTCGGACCAATCAAATTGTCAGGGAGGGCTTTATATGATGATGGACAGATGATCAACATTAACGTAATCAACCACGGCACCAAAGAGCGCTTGGGTTGAATTCGTTTTCAACAAACATGCCTGCCGCTGGAGAGCTGAGATGTGTAGAAGCTGCCATTGAGTCTGTTTTAGAAGACATCGACAGCGCATTCATTTTGAAAGAGGAACAGCGGAACGCGATCAAGGCATGGCGATGCAACTCGGCGCGCACGACGAGGTGGATTTTTTTTTCATCGATAAAACTATTGCATGTTTGCTATTCGGCAGGAGGTCGGATACCCGAGTTGCCCTGAACGCAGCACAGCGAGGATGCTAGAAGTTGGAGGAAGCAGCCCGGAGCTCAGCCTCCGCTGCTCGTCTTCATGTCAGCACACGGACCGTCAGTCCACGGGGATGGGAACCCGGACAGACCCGGGTCTTGGTGAGGAGTTCCGGGAGTGAGGGCGTTACAACAACCAGACTGAGAGGTCGAGAGCCGTCAGATCCAGCTAGCTCTCAGCGGCTAGCTGCTCTCTCAGCGGGGCTTAGGAGGACAGCAGCGCATATTTACAAGTGTAACCATTGAACGGATTCTGTTTAACTGCCACAAGAGTTGTTCATCTTGTAATAAAGATCTCAATGAGGAAACACGCTGTGTTGTTGTCTTTTTTTACCGTGGTATCGAAATTGGCATCGAGAATCGTGTAATTTGACTGGTATTGGCACGGACTTCTGAATTTATGGTATCGTGACACCCCTACTTACAAATGGTAAGAGAAAGTCTTGACTGTCTGACTTAGTGTATAACTCACAATGTCGCTTAACATACGTCACATACTACGTTGCTCTGATTGGTTGCAGGTTTATCCAATTGAGCGAAGAGGCATTTTTTTTCCTGGTTCGGTTGAAATACGCCCCATAATCACAGCCCAATGGAGCAGTATCAGACTCATATTCTGACTAGAATTATGATACAACAACGTCAGGCTAACAATACAGGACTTCCTTAAGAAAATGATGAAAGTCACAATACGATGGATAGTTCAGTAAGAAATATTTTTGTAGATACTTACTGAACTTAATTTGACGGTTAAGACTAGCAACAGGTTCAAATAAAGACAATTTGAACCTGTTGCTGTAAGTCAGAAAATACATTTTTGAATTGGACAAAGGGATTCGTCAATTAAATTCTATAACATCTTGGCCACAAACTAATCCAAAAATCGACAATGTTTGAGTCTGTAGAATAACGATATTTGGCTTTGTGGAAATGTTCGTGTTCTTTTATTCCAAATATGAGAAGAGCCGGTCTCGGTTTGGTTCCACAAGTATTTACTAAGAAGCAATGAAAAGGTATGAAAAGTTACAGCACAGCAACACAGTACAGCCCCGGCCCTCTAGCAGCACCGGGCAGTCGAGAGTCGCACCGCATGGACAGCGGTTGTAATATTTATAACAGTAGGTAGAAAAGGATTGGTCAATAACGAGGGGGGGTTGCCGTGATTTAGTCTTGGTTCTTCCTCGATGGTTCGCAGGCGTAGTTCCAGTCTCTTGGCTCTGGAATCAGGAAATAACGAGCAGCCGCTCCCAGTCTCGCTCCTCCTCTGATAGTGTTAAGTCTTCACATAAACAAGCTTTGACTCAGCTGACGCCTTGTGGGTCAGTGCTGTTCTCATTGGAGTAAAGAATATTGTGTTCCTGTTCTATCGGCTGTATGTTCTGTTTGTGTAAACATTCGCATCCTCCAAACAAAACAACGCCTTTCTAGCTGCTTGAACTATGTGTGATGTTGACTTAAGCTAAGGAGATATGCTTTAATATGAAAAGTTAGGTATGAGAACAAGTTAAAGTACAGTGTATAGTATGCCACAGATTTACAGTTCCCACAACAGGCAGCGGCTCTTATCAGACCTCTTATCAAGACAGGTGTGAGACTGACCAGCATGTGACGCACACACATTCTAACCAACTTCAAGATTTACACCAAGATTAACACCAAGCAGCAACGGTTATTATAAGTCATAGTGTGAAGCAAAATATCTGGCCCAAACTGCTCCTGCCCCCACCCCAACAATAACACACTGAATTTGTTTAGGGTTCAGTTCTATTGACATCTTCACAGGCACACATACACAGACAAACACAGATTTAAAATCTTGTTTTGTGAAACTTACGAGTTAATATATATTTTATATATTTTTCTCCAGATTTTGACGCACAGAGGAATAAAGGGAAGGCTTTGACCATGTCTACAAGAGACCCAGAAAGTGAAGAGCATGCAGGTAACTCATTCAACTTTTATTTGTGTATGGACACAGAGAGCTTACAAAGCAATATGTTGAGATCTGCATGCTTGTTGCGTGAATGGGCACAAAGCTGTAGCCAAATTTATACTGAATTCTGTCCTCCAGCTGAGGACGTTAAAAACTTGGGTTAATTCTACGAAGTAGACGACGTGCAGGGTGTTGGACCAGTGTATCAGGTCCTGTGTTACGGTGGTAGGTTCTCCTCCATCTGAACAGGAATGGTCAGATGGAGGAGAACCTCTCTGCCCTTGTTCCCCCTCACAGACAAAAGTTTTCCTTTGAACTGCGTTTGATGTTTTGGATGTCAAGGCATTGGTAGCAATTCTCTTCGTGTCTATGGTTGCTGCAAGGCATGTGAGTACCTGGTTGTGTCTCCTTGGGAGAGACATATTTTACAACCAGTGAGGATGAGGGTAGCGTAGTTGGCAGGATGGATCTTCCTTCAGCCACTGCTGTAGGTTTTTGGGTGAGGGAAAGACGTCATAGGTTGCTCGAAGCAGGAAGCTAATCCTGCTAGCTTCCATTCCCAGCTGATCTATCTTTTCTCTATGATTTCCCATCTCATCCACTGCCCCTGTCTTGCTTGAGTGAAGGCCTTCACAAATCTTGCTGCCTCTTCCTAATGCCAGATTTCCAGGACTACCAATTGACTCTGACCTAGGCCCAGACTACCTAATCCGTTTTTAACGTGACCCATAATGTCAGTGTGCTAGAGTGCTGCTTTCACCTGTTGGGTTGCTTCTTTTGGTTTCCATTTTTGTCCTGTTGTCAATGATAGTCAAACAGCCCTTATATATTTGTCTCTGGACTCTGAGAGAGTCTCACGCCTTGTTTTGGTGAATTTAAACTCCTCTACAAGACCTGAGAGAGGCAGCTCGAGGACAACATGTCCCTTCAGGCCGATGTTGCTCAGTCATCTTGGGATTCCTATATGTAACAATAAATAATTTTGGTTTCATGTGAATGAAGTCTTTGCTCCCAAATGTTATTCACAAGAAAGATTTACAGAATGTGACACTGGTGGTGCCAGTCGTGAATTTCTAAAATGTATGTTCTCTTTCTCTTTGACAGCCCTGTTGAACTTTCTCGTCAAACTTGGACTGGAGGAATTGTATCCCAACAAACTCAGTCTACGGTCTCTCTTTGAGATCAACAAAAATAGTATTGAGGAAAAAGCAGTTTTATCGCTGGAGGAAATACCATGGAGTTTCCTCAGGAAACTGTTCGAAATAAACGCAGAATGCAGGAGCTCAATACAATCATCAATCAGGCCAGAGGAAAACATTGAGGAAGACAATGATCTCTCTGATGAAGACCTTTACACCGCTGATTACTCTAGAGATGATGAGGTTAACCCCCTGGACCTCATAGTCGCTCTCTTCCATTGCGCTGACAGCTTCCTGCAGCAGGAAATGGCCCTCAAGATGTCAATGTGCCAGTTCTCTCTTCCACTGCTGTTGCCCCGCGGCCACAAGAGTCAGTGTACCCTGATGCTGTGGGCTCTGAGAGACATCGTCAAAGAGTGGTGTCCACATGAAATGTCTGAATCAAGAGGGTTTGTTGAAGACAACATTGTCCAAGCAAATATACCATTCTTCTCCTTTGTGAGGCTGAAGAACAGTAGTTTATCCAAGTCCCAGATTTTGAATCATGTCCTCAGCAGTGGGCAACAGAACTGCAACATCTTCATACACAGAGATGTGGAAGGGGGGGCAGTCAAAAGAGAAATTGCGAATGGTCTTGTTGAGGTTTGCTGGTACCTTCCCTCTGGCGGGGAACAACTTGACATTTTTTCTGAGCCTACTGCCTTTGCAAATTTGCGAGGGGACATTTGTGAATCACTCACACAATTCAACTTTCTCTTTCAAGTTTCAACAGCTACCTTTGTGTTTCTGGACAGCGTTGAAGAAAGTGAGCACAGGATTCTATCTTCTCTTCAAGATGTGAAATCCAAACTCTTCTTAGTCGTCAATCAAAAGGGAGGGAATGCCAGAGAGGAGATGATGTCTGTGAAGAGATTGGTGGATGAATTAGGTTTACCAAAGAACAGAGTAAAGGTCAAAGACCAGAGGCTAAAGGTGGCAGAGTTCTCAAAGAAACTGTGTGAGGTCATCAAGGCATCCCTGTCAGATGTGAAAGACCCCATGAGCATTGTAGATATGGTTGGAATAGCTGTTGAACTTGGTCTGTCTGTGGACGAAAGCAAAACTGACGCACAGAGAAAAGCAGCTGAGGAGATCATAGACGACATTGGAGTGCGAAGTATACCAGACTATAAAAAACTAAATCTTACTTTGCAAGGAGCGAACTGGAAGAGGTTGTCAAAGTTGGAAAAGGAAGAGTGTAGACTGAAGAAATCTGGTGATTCTGGCCTTGAAGACAAAAAATGTCAACTACAGGAAGAGAAAAGACAAATCAGAAAGAAGCAACAAAATTCTGATGCCTCCAAAGGAATGAAGACTTTCATCAAGTGCTTATCTACAAGTGACAAAGTGAAAAGAGATGTTTTCCTGAAGTGGATGAAACTGAAGTTTAATACACATTCAAGAGTCGAACTCTCTGTGTTACGTCACAAATTCAAAGAGCAATGCGAGAAGAAAGAAGTTAAACTCATAGCAGAGTTAGACCAAGCTTTATTGGATAGCTCTTTAGGAACAGAGCATTACATGAGAGAGATGGGACTGATCTACGAGTTCTCAACCAGCAGCTCAACAGCTGATGAAATATCCAACCTCCCTGGTTTGGTAGCTGAAATGCTGTTGGATGGATATCCTTTAGAGCTTTTGGACGGAGATGCCTCCAACGTCCCAGAGAGATGGGTGACAGACGTACTGATGGAGCTTCACAAGAAGGTTGGACAGAGGAGCAGACTGTTTGTACTGACTGTGTTGGGTGTTCAGAGCAGCGGTAAGTCAGCGCTCCTCAACACCATGTTTGGTGTGCAGTTTCCCGTCAGCAGCGGCAGATGCACAAGAGGAGCTTTCATGCTCTTCCTCAAAGTTGGAGAGGATTTGAAAAGCGAGTTAAACTGTGATTTTATTGTCCTCATTGACACAGAGGGTCTTAAGTCTCCTGAACTGGCACAACTAGAGGACAGTTACGAGCACGACAACCAGTTAGCAACCTTTGTCATTGGCTTGAGTGATGCCACCATCATCAACATCGCAACGGAAAACTCAACAGAAATGAAAGATGTCCTGCAAATTGCAGTGCACGCATTCTTGAGGATGAAAGAAATTGGAAAAAAGCCAGTTTGTCATTTTGTTCACCAGAATGTTTCATCAGTTTCAGCTCATGACAAGAACATGGCAGATAGAAAACATCTCCTGGACCAACTCAATGAAATGACTCAAATCGCAGCTGAAATTGAAAATAAACCTTCTATCAAAGAGTTCACTGATGTGCTGGACTATGACATGGACAAGAACAACTGGAACATCCCAGGACTCTGGCATGGAACTCCACCAATGGCACCAGTGAACACAGGTTACAGTGAAGCTGTAGCACATTTCAAGAAAAACCTTTTGCAAACAGTGAAGAAGGACCCGGGCAATGAAGTGTCGCAGATCCCAGAGTTTCTGGAATGGATGAAGAGTCTCTGGAAGGCAGTGAAATATGAGAACTTCATCTTCAGTTTCAGAAACACTCTTGTGGCTCATACCTATGACAACTTGTGCAAAGAGTTCAATCAGTGGGAATGGGAGTTCAGAAAAGAGATTCTGACCTGGCAAACACAAGCAGAGGTAGAAATCTTGAATGCTGACAATGAATCTGAGGTAGAAACTTGGAACAGATTAGTTGGAGGAAAAAAATCTGAGGTGTCGAACAAAATAACTGACCAACAAACAAAAATGACTGGAAAACTCTACGACTACTACAAGATGAAAGGCAAACGAGCTCATCTGATAGAGAAATACAAAGAGGACTTTTTAAACAGTGTCAAAGGCCTTGCAGATGAAATCAAACGTTATGTGTTGGCAAAACTGGATTGCATCCTAGAACTAAAACTAAGTTTAAAAAAGGTTCAGGACATTCAGAGAGAATACAGAGGTGTGATTGAACAGAAGGTCATGAAGCTTCTGAGTGACTGCGACGCGTCAACTCTGACTAAGGAAGAGCTGACACAAGAGTTTGAAAAGATGTGGGCTGAAGCCACTGGAAACGTGTCCGGCCTGAGAGAGCGAGACATTGCAGCATGCGTCCTGAGGCAGCTGAGAAAAGACTTCTGTAATAGAAACGTCAATGAGGCTTTGAAGAAAGTAACAGACCTAAAGGAAATGGGGGCAGGTCCATTTAAAACTAAACATAAGCATGTAGGAACTTTTCTGCAGAAGTTCAAAGATACGTGCATAAGAGATTTGCAGAGCGTTGCAGACCGAATCATTGACTCTTGTACAAGGTTTGTACGTGATAAGGTAAAGACCGATGGAGATTACCAGGACTCTTTCACAAAGGATCTTCTAGAAAAAATCGATGAATCCCTTAAACAAGGTTACACCCATCACAAAACAAATATAAAGTTTGAGATTGACCTGAAACTTCACATTTGTGGCATTGCTTCAAGGGAATTTGTCAAAATGCACAAAAGATTCTTGTCAGATAATAATCCTCACACTCAGCTGGAAAAGTACAAGACTCAGTATCTGTCAGATTTTCTTGATTTATACCAAAAGCAAGATGACTGCCAACGCAAAGCAAACAATTTTGTCCAGTCTTGTATCAAACCTGCTGTGAAACAGTTCATCTGTGGATCTCTGGGAGTAAACATTGTGGATGACATTCTGACAGGTTCCCATTCAGCAGAGTATAGTTCTCGCACAATCTTCCAGTACAACATTCAGAAAGAGTTGCTGCTACAGGAAGACTTCAAGAGTTTTCTCAGGTACATTACTAACTATGAATCATATGTTAAGTATTGGATATTTGAGCAAATCCTGCAAAAGATGTCAGAGGACAAGACTTTGTGCAAACTGAAGAACAACAATCTACAATTCATCGACAAAAAAATATCAGAAGCGATAGATCAGGCAGCAATAGGAGAAGATGGTGCTCCGCTGCCAGATAACAAGGAAAGCATCACAACGCTAATCAGCAACATGCGCAAACATTTGGTCAAAGACATCTCACTGTCAGTGGAGGCTGAAGAAACCACCTTGTTTCTGATCCAAAGCTCATGTCATTCATTCATTAAGTGTCTCAAGATCTCAATGAAGGAGCTGAAGGGCCAACTGGAAGAGGAGTTCTCAAACTCTGATGACATCACTGAGACTCTGAACAAGCTTCCAATCAAACCACAGGATGAGCTTTTCAAGCGAGTGTTTGGTTGTGGACGACAGTGTCCATTTTGTAAGGCTCCCTGTGAGGCCGGTGGCAAAGAACACAAGCAGCATCATGCAGCCATTCATCGGCCACAAGGTCTTGGAAATTTAAGGTATGACTCAAGTAAGAAGCTGGTTGATTCACTGTGTACAACTGAAGTGCACAGTGATCGTTCATTCAAAAAACCAGACACCAAAGGGGAGTGGCATCCTTACAAGGACTACAACAAGTACTATCCAGACTGGATCATTCCTCCAGACCGCACCATAGAGGCCTCTGACTACTGGAAGTACGTCCTGGTGCAATACAATGACAGATTTGCTGAAGAATACAAAGCCGAACCAGCTGATGTCCCAGAGGCCTGGAGGGGACTCACAAAGGAACAAGCTCTGAAGGGTTTGAGAGACGCCTTCAACATGAAGTGAACAAAGTACAACTGAACACATCAGGTAATTCAGTCCAATTTAATATGCAGCAATAGATTCACATTCACTTGGATGAAATATTATCTTTACTCAACTATTTTTTGACATAGACTCTGGAAATGTCCAGACTTTGTTTATAGGTATTTGTTTTCTTCCAGTTTCACATCTTACATTAGAAACGTCATCAACACGCCCACTCACTTTCTGTGAATGTTCTGGACATTTTCCTGCTGTGTTCTCACATTCTCTACGTTCTCACTTACAGCCTCTCCAGAAAGTCTCAGGAACATGTCTGGACCTCCGTGCAGGTCTGAAAGCAAGTTCAGAGAACTACAAGTCTTCAGTCTAATTCAGCTTCAAGACAAATTACTATTTTGGGGGGAATCTGTGCAAGAGATTATTGTTTGGTTTGTTTTACTCTTGTGTATCTTTTTTGTTAATGTGATTAATCAACCAATGTGTTTCAGTGAAAATAAAGAAAGAACAACAGAGTTAGTTTGGACCTCTGTGCATTTTATTTTTTTCATGACTCTTCGATGATTTATTTTTTGGCCTTTTTTTTTTTTACGGTGTCAATAGTCACTAGCCCTCGAGCGATAAAAGACATAAACCAGAAATGTCAAAATAAATGTCTGTATGTATATTTTTTATCTGTATTTTTGTTCCTTTTTGTTGTCGTATGTTTGTGTATATGATGAATTATCTTTTATATTACTTTACATAGTTCAGGGCAGAGAAACAGATGTGCATGGTGATGTGGATGTTGAAGTTATGAATGTATTATCTCTTTGTATGTAGTGACTATAATGAAAACAATGGTGATGTACAATACACTAAGAAATACTCAGTAATATACTGTTATTTATATTGTTACTTTTATTTTTTAAGTTGTTTAAGTTTGCTCAAGTAAATATTGTTATTCACATATTGTTAAGGATTAACTTAATTCTATTCTTCTGATTAAAATGTATTTTTCCATTATTAACATGCTCTGTTCTAAATGACAAGTACAGTACCAAGGACGATGATGATGATGCTGATGATGATGATGATGATGATGGTGAAGCACAAATTGTCTTTGTACGTTTTTATTTTTGGGACTTTCTGCTCATGTTTAGATGTCGACTAAATAAGCGAATGACATTTTGATAATGTGACGAATATACAAGCTTCAATAAATGATGAGTCAGTTGATCAGAGTGTTTTTTCTGATCACAAATGTGTTTTTCATAAATTATCAAACGATACCATGAAAACCATTTTGGTTAGCGTTCTGCATTCAGTGCTTATCCACTGTTGATGCAACATGGTGGGACACACAGGAAACTCTGCAGCAACACATCACTCACCTGCCACTTGGGGTAAAACAGCCACAAGGGGGCACCCAAGGCACATCTCCAATGTATCCAATCAGCACAGGCCAAAGGGAAACCAGCTGAACCACACACACACACACACACACACACACACACACACACACACACACACACACACACACACACACACACACACACACACACACACACACACACACACACACACACACACACACACACACACACACACACACACACACACACACACACACACACACACACACAAACTTGCCTGGAGTGTGATGTGTGTTCTTAATTCTGTATTTGAACGTGTGAAACCCTTTAGTTTCTTTATCTTATCGAGGGATCCCAGGGAAACACCATTTCATTCTGCCTGCACTGCTGTTGTATGTCTGGCAAAATGACAATAAAGTCTGATTTGATTGGATTTGGTGGGAGGAGCCTGGTTTCAGTTCTGAGTAAAATCCCTGTTCAGAGAAATGGAGGCTGGAAGTAGTGATGCTCAAAATCCACCTCCGACGAGGTGGATTTTTTTTTCATCGATAAAACTATTGCATGTTTGCTATTCGGCAGGAGGTCGGATACCCGAGTTGCCCTGAACGCAGCACAGCGAGGATGCTAGAAGTTGGAGGAAGCAGCCCGGAGCTCAGCCTCCGCTGCTCGTCTTCATGTCAGCACACGGACCGTCAGTCCACGGGGATGGGAACCCGGACAGACCCGGGTCTTGGTGAGGAGTTCCGGGAGTGAGGGCGTTACAACAACCAGACTGAGAGGTCGAGAGCCGTCAGATCCAGCTAGCTCTCAGCGGCTAGCTGCTCTCTCAGCGGGGCTTAGGAGGACAGCAGCGCATATTTACAAGTGTAACCATTGAACGGATTCTGTTTAACTGCCACAAGAGTTGTTCATCTTGTAATAAAGATCTCAATGAGGAAACACGCTGTGTTGTTGTCTTTTTTTACCGTGGTATCGAAATTGGCATCGAGAATCGTGTAATTTGACTGGTATTGGCACGGACTTCTGAATTTATGGTATCGTGACACCCCTACTTACAAATGGTAAGAGAAAGTCTTGACTGTCTGACTTAGTGTATAACTCACAATGTCGCTTAACATACGTCACATACTACGTTGCTCTGATTGGTTGCAGGTTTATCCAATTGAGCGAAGAGGCATTTTTTTTCCTGGTTCGGTTGAAATACGCCCCATAATCACAGCCCAATGGAGCAGTATCAGACTCATATTCTGACTAGAATTATGATACAACAACGTCAGGCTAACAATACAGGACTTCCTTAAGAAAATGATGAAAGTCACAATACGATGGATAGTTCAGTAAGAAATATTTTTGTAGATACTTACTGAACTTAATTTGACGGTTAAGACTAGCAACAGGTTCAAATAAAGACAATTTGAACCTGTTGCTGTAAGTCAGAAAATACATTTTTGAATTGGACAAAGGGATTCGTCAATTAAATTCTATAACATCTTGGCCACAAACTAATCCAAAAATCGACAATGTTTGAGTCTGTAGAATAACGATATTTGGCTTTGTGGAAATGTTCGTGTTCTTTTATTCCAAATATGAGAAGAGCCGGTCTCGGTTTGGTTCCACAAGTATTTACTAAGAAGCAATGAAAAGGTATGAAAAGTTACAGCACAGCAACACAGTACAGCCCCGGCCCTCTAGCAGCACCGGGCAGTCGAGAGTCGCACCGCATGGACAGCGGTTGTAATATTTATAACAGTAGGTAGAAAAGGATTGGTCAATAACGAGGGGGGGTTGCCGTGATTTAGTCTTGGTTCTTCCTCGATGGTTCGCAGGCGTAGTTCCAGTCTCTTGGCTCTGGAATCAGGAAATAACGAGCAGCCGCTCCCAGTCTCGCTCCTCCTCTGATAGTGTTAAGTCTTCACATAAACAAGCTTTGACTCAGCTGACGCCTTGTGGGTCAGTGCTGTTCTCATTGGAGTAAAGAATATTGTGTTCCTGTTCTATCGGCTGTATGTTCTGTTTGTGTAAACATTCGCATCCTCCAAACAAAACAACGCCTTTCTAGCTGCTTGAACTATGTGTGATGTTGACTTAAGCTAAGGAGATATGCTTTAATATGAAAAGTTAGGTATGAGAACAAGTTAAAGTACAGTGTATAGTATGCCACAGATTTACAGTTCCCACAACAGGCAGCGGCTCTTATCAGACCTCTTATCAAGACAGGTGTGAGACTGACCAGCATGTGACGCACACACATTCTAACCAACTTCAAGATTTACACCAAGATTAACACCAAGCAGCAACGGTTATTATAAGTCATAGTGTGAAGCAAAATATCTGGCCCAAACTGCTCCTGCCCCCACCCCAACAATAACACACTGAATTTGTTTAGGGTTCAGTTCTATTGACATCTTCACAGGCACACATACACAGACAAACACAGATTTAAAATCTTGTTTTGTGAAACTTACGAGTTAATATATATTTTATATATTTTTCTCCAGATTTTGACGCACAGAGGAATAAAGGGAAGGCTTTGACCATGTCTACAAGAGACCCAGAAAGTGAAGAGCATGCAGGTAACTCATTCAACTTTTATTTGTGTATGGACACAGAGAGCTTACAAAGCAATATGTTGAGATCTGCATGCTTGTTGCGTGAATGGGCACAAAGCTGTAGCCAAATTTATACTGAATTCTGTCCTCCAGCTGAGGACGTTAAAAACTTGGGTTAATTCTACGAAGTAGACGACGTGCAGGGTGTTGGACCAGTGTATCAGGTCCTGTGTTACGGTGGTAGGTTCTCCTCCATCTGAACAGGAATGGTCAGATGGAGGAGAACCTCTCTGCCCTTGTTCCCCCTCACAGACAAAAGTTTTCCTTTGAACTGCGTTTGATGTTTTGGATGTCAAGGCATTGGTAGCAATTCTCTTCGTGTCTATGGTTGCTGCAAGGCATGTGAGTACCTGGTTGTGTCTCCTTGGGAGAGACATATTTTACAACCAGTGAGGATGAGGGTAGCGTAGTTGGCAGGATGGATCTTCCTTCAGCCACTGCTGTAGGTTTTTGGGTGAGGGAAAGACGTCATAGGTTGCTCGAAGCAGGAAGCTAATCCTGCTAGCTTCCATTCCCAGCTGATCTATCTTTTCTCTATGATTTCCCATCTCATCCACTGCCCCTGTCTTGCTTGAGTGAAGGCCTTCACAAATCTTGCTGCCTCTTCCTAATGCCAGATTTCCAGGACTACCAATTGACTCTGACCTAGGCCCAGACTACCTAATCCGTTTTTAACGTGACCCATAATGTCAGTGTGCTAGAGTGCTGCTTTCACCTGTTGGGTTGCTTCTTTTGGTTTCCATTTTTGTCCTGTTGTCAATGATAGTCAAACAGCCCTTATATATTTGTCTCTGGACTCTGAGAGAGTCTCACGCCTTGTTTTGGTGAATTTAAACTCCTCTACAAGACCTGAGAGAGGCAGCTCGAGGACAACATGTCCCTTCAGGCCGATGTTGCTCAGTCATCTTGGGATTCCTATATGTAACAATAAATAATTTTGGTTTCATGTGAATGAAGTCTTTGCTCCCAAATGTTATTCACAAGAAAGATTTACAGAATGTGACACTGGTGGTGCCAGTCGTGAATTTCTAAAATGTATGTTCTCTTTCTCTTTGACAGCCCTGTTGAACTTTCTCGTCAAACTTGGACTGGAGGAATTGTATCCCAACAAACTCAGTCTACGGTCTCTCTTTGAGATCAACAAAAATAGTATTGAGGAAAAAGCAGTTTTATCGCTGGAGGAAATACCATGGAGTTTCCTCAGGAAACTGTTCGAAATAAACGCAGAATGCAGGAGCTCAATACAATCATCAATCAGGCCAGAGGAAAACATTGAGGAAGACAATGATCTCTCTGATGAAGACCTTTACACCGCTGATTACTCTAGAGATGATGAGGTTAACCCCCTGGACCTCATAGTCGCTCTCTTCCATTGCGCTGACAGCTTCCTGCAGCAGGAAATGGCCCTCAAGATGTCAATGTGCCAGTTCTCTCTTCCACTGCTGTTGCCCCGCGGCCACAAGAGTCAGTGTACCCTGATGCTGTGGGCTCTGAGAGACATCGTCAAAGAGTGGTGTCCACATGAAATGTCTGAATCAAGAGGGTTTGTTGAAGACAACATTGTCCAAGCAAATATACCATTCTTCTCCTTTGTGAGGCTGAAGAACAGTAGTTTATCCAAGTCCCAGATTTTGAATCATGTCCTCAGCAGTGGGCAACAGAACTGCAACATCTTCATACACAGAGATGTGGAAGGGGGGGCAGTCAAAAGAGAAATTGCGAATGGTCTTGTTGAGGTTTGCTGGTACCTTCCCTCTGGCGGGGAACAACTTGACATTTTTTCTGAGCCTACTGCCTTTGCAAATTTGCGAGGGGACATTTGTGAATCACTCACACAATTCAACTTTCTCTTTCAAGTTTCAACAGCTACCTTTGTGTTTCTGGACAGCGTTGAAGAAAGTGAGCACAGGATTCTATCTTCTCTTCAAGATGTGAAATCCAAACTCTTCTTAGTCGTCAATCAAAAGGGAGGGAATGCCAGAGAGGAGATGATGTCTGTGAAGAGATTGGTGGATGAATTAGGTTTACCAAAGAACAGAGTAAAGGTCAAAGACCAGAGGCTAAAGGTGGCAGAGTTCTCAAAGAAACTGTGTGAGGTCATCAAGGCATCCCTGTCAGATGTGAAAGACCCCATGAGCATTGTAGATATGGTTGGAATAGCTGTTGAACTTGGTCTGTCTGTGGACGAAAGCAAAACTGACGCACAGAGAAAAGCAGCTGAGGAGATCATAGACGACATTGGAGTGCGAAGTATACCAGACTATAAAAAACTAAATCTTACTTTGCAAGGAGCGAACTGGAAGAGGTTGTCAAAGTTGGAAAAGGAAGAGTGTAGACTGAAGAAATCTGGTGATTCTGGCCTTGAAGACAAAAAATGTCAACTACAGGAAGAGAAAAGACAAATCAGAAAGAAGCAACAAAATTCTGATGCCTCCAAAGGAATGAAGACTTTCATCAAGTGCTTATCTACAAGTGACAAAGTGAAAAGAGATGTTTTCCTGAAGTGGATGAAACTGAAGTTTAATACACATTCAAGAGTCGAACTCTCTGTGTTACGTCACAAATTCAAAGAGCAATGCGAGAAGAAAGAAGTTAAACTCATAGCAGAGTTAGACCAAGCTTTATTGGATAGCTCTTTAGGAACAGAGCATTACATGAGAGAGATGGGACTGATCTACGAGTTCTCAACCAGCAGCTCAACAGCTGATGAAATATCCAACCTCCCTGGTTTGGTAGCTGAAATGCTGTTGGATGGATATCCTTTAGAGCTTTTGGACGGAGATGCCTCCAACGTCCCAGAGAGATGGGTGACAGACGTACTGATGGAGCTTCACAAGAAGGTTGGACAGAGGAGCAGACTGTTTGTACTGACTGTGTTGGGTGTTCAGAGCAGCGGTAAGTCAGCGCTCCTCAACACCATGTTTGGTGTGCAGTTTCCCGTCAGCAGCGGCAGATGCACAAGAGGAGCTTTCATGCTCTTCCTCAAAGTTGGAGAGGATTTGAAAAGCGAGTTAAACTGTGATTTTATTGTCCTCATTGACACAGAGGGTCTTAAGTCTCCTGAACTGGCACAACTAGAGGACAGTTACGAGCACGACAACCAGTTAGCAACCTTTGTCATTGGCTTGAGTGATGCCACCATCATCAACATCGCAACGGAAAACTCAACAGAAATGAAAGATGTCCTGCAAATTGCAGTGCACGCATTCTTGAGGATGAAAGAAATTGGAAAAAAGCCAGTTTGTCATTTTGTTCACCAGAATGTTTCATCAGTTTCAGCTCATGACAAGAACATGGCAGATAGAAAACATCTCCTGGACCAACTCAATGAAATGACTCAAATCGCAGCTGAAATTGAAAATAAACCTTCTATCAAAGAGTTCACTGATGTGCTGGACTATGACATGGACAAGAACAACTGGAACATCCCAGGACTCTGGCATGGAACTCCACCAATGGCACCAGTGAACACAGGTTACAGTGAAGCTGTAGCACATTTCAAGAAAAACCTTTTGCAAACAGTGAAGAAGGACCCGGGCAATGAAGTGTCGCAGATCCCAGAGTTTCTGGAATGGATGAAGAGTCTCTGGAAGGCAGTGAAATATGAGAACTTCATCTTCAGTTTCAGAAACACTCTTGTGGCTCATACCTATGACAACTTGTGCAAAGAGTTCAATCAGTGGGAATGGGAGTTCAGAAAAGAGATTCTGACCTGGCAAACACAAGCAGAGGTAGAAATCTTGAATGCTGACAATGAATCTGAGGTAGAAACTTGGAACAGATTAGTTGGAGGAAAAAAATCTGAGGTGTCGAACAAAATAACTGACCAACAAACAAAAATGACTGGAAAACTCTACGACTACTACAAGATGAAAGGCAAACGAGCTCATCTGATAGAGAAATACAAAGAGGACTTTTTAAACAGTGTCAAAGGCCTTGCAGATGAAATCAAACGTTATGTGTTGGCAAAACTGGATTGCATCCTAGAACTAAAACTAAGTTTAAAAAAGGTTCAGGACATTCAGAGAGAATACAGAGGTGTGATTGAACAGAAGGTCATGAAGCTTCTGAGTGACTGCGACGCGTCAACTCTGACTAAGGAAGAGCTGACACAAGAGTTTGAAAAGATGTGGGCTGAAGCCACTGGAAACGTGTCCGGCCTGAGAGAGCGAGACATTGCAGCATGCGTCCTGAGGCAGCTGAGAAAAGACTTCTGTAATAGAAACGTCAATGAGGCTTTGAAGAAAGTAACAGACCTAAAGGAAATGGGGGCAGGTCCATTTAAAACTAAACATAAGCATGTAGGAACTTTTCTGCAGAAGTTCAAAGATACGTGCATAAGAGATTTGCAGAGCGTTGCAGACCGAATCATTGACTCTTGTACAAGGTTTGTACGTGATAAGGTAAAGACCGATGGAGATTACCAGGACTCTTTCACAAAGGATCTTCTAGAAAAAATCGATGAATCCCTTAAACAAGGTTACACCCATCACAAAACAAATATAAAGTTTGAGATTGACCTGAAACTTCACATTTGTGGCATTGCTTCAAGGGAATTTGTCAAAATGCACAAAAGATTCTTGTCAGATAATAATCCTCACACTCAGCTGGAAAAGTACAAGACTCAGTATCTGTCAGATTTTCTTGATTTATACCAAAAGCAAGATGACTGCCAACGCAAAGCAAACAATTTTGTCCAGTCTTGTATCAAACCTGCTGTGAAACAGTTCATCTGTGGATCTCTGGGAGTAAACATTGTGGATGACATTCTGACAGGTTCCCATTCAGCAGAGTATAGTTCTCGCACAATCTTCCAGTACAACATTCAGAAAGAGTTGCTGCTACAGGAAGACTTCAAGAGTTTTCTCAGGTACATTACTAACTATGAATCATATGTTAAGTATTGGATATTTGAGCAAATCCTGCAAAAGATGTCAGAGGACAAGACTTTGTGCAAACTGAAGAACAACAATCTACAATTCATCGACAAAAAAATATCAGAAGCGATAGATCAGGCAGCAATAGGAGAAGATGGTGCTCCGCTGCCAGATAACAAGGAAAGCATCACAACGCTAATCAGCAACATGCGCAAACATTTGGTCAAAGACATCTCACTGTCAGTGGAGGCTGAAGAAACCACCTTGTTTCTGATCCAAAGCTCATGTCATTCATTCATTAAGTGTCTCAAGATCTCAATGAAGGAGCTGAAGGGCCAACTGGAAGAGGAGTTCTCAAACTCTGATGACATCACTGAGACTCTGAACAAGCTTCCAATCAAACCACAGGATGAGCTTTTCAAGCGAGTGTTTGGTTGTGGACGACAGTGTCCATTTTGTAAGGCTCCCTGTGAGGCCGGTGGCAAAGAACACAAGCAGCATCATGCAGCCATTCATCGGCCACAAGGTCTTGGAAATTTAAGGTATGACTCAAGTAAGAAGCTGGTTGATTCACTGTGTACAACTGAAGTGCACAGTGATCGTTCATTCAAAAAACCAGACACCAAAGGGGAGTGGCATCCTTACAAGGACTACAACAAGTACTATCCAGACTGGATCATTCCTCCAGACCGCACCATAGAGGCCTCTGACTACTGGAAGTACGTCCTGGTGCAATACAATGACAGATTTGCTGAAGAATACAAAGCCGAACCAGCTGATGTCCCAGAGGCCTGGAGGGGACTCACAAAGGAACAAGCTCTGAAGGGTTTGAGAGACGCCTTCAACATGAAGTGAACAAAGTACAACTGAACACATCAGGTAATTCAGTCCAATTTAATATGCAGCAATAGATTCACATTCACTTGGATGAAATATTATCTTTACTCAACTATTTTTTGACATAGACTCTGGAAATGTCCAGACTTTGTTTATAGGTATTTGTTTTCTTCCAGTTTCACATCTTACATTAGAAACGTCATCAACACGCCCACTCACTTTCTGTGAATGTTCTGGACATTTTCCTGCTGTGTTCTCACATTCTCTACGTTCTCACTTACAGCCTCTCCAGAAAGTCTCAGGAACATGTCTGGACCTCCGTGCAGGTCTGAAAGCAAGTTCAGAGAACTACAAGTCTTCAGTCTAATTCAGCTTCAAGACAAATTACTATTTTGGGGGGAATCTGTGCAAGAGATTATTGTTTGGTTTGTTTTACTCTTGTGTATCTTTTTTGTTAATGTGATTAATCAACCAATGTGTTTCAGTGAAAATAAAGAAAGAACAACAGAGTTAGTTTGGACCTCTGTGCATTTTATTTTTTTCATGACTCTTCGATGATTTATTTTTTGGCCTTTTTTTTTTTTACGGTGTCAATAGTCACTAGCCCTCGAGCGATAAAAGACATAAACCAGAAATGTCAAAATAAATGTCTGTATGTATATTTTTTATCTGTATTTTTGTTCCTTTTTGTTGTCGTATGTTTGTGTATATGATGAATTATCTTTTATATTACTTTACATAGTTCAGGGCAGAGAAACAGATGTGCATGGTGATGTGGATGTTGAAGTTATGAATGTATTATCTCTTTGTATGTAGTGACTATAATGAAAACAATGGTGATGTACAATACACTAAGAAATACTCAGTAATATACTGTTATTTATATTGTTACTTTTATTTTTTAAGTTGTTTAAGTTTGCTCAAGTAAATATTGTTATTCACATATTGTTAAGGATTAACTTAATTCTATTCTTCTGATTAAAATGTATTTTTCCATTATTAACATGCTCTGTTCTAAATGACAAGTACAGTACCAAGGACGATGATGATGATGCTGATGATGATGATGATGATGATGGTGAAGCACAAATTGTCTTTGTACGTTTTTATTTTTGGGACTTTCTGCTCATGTTTAGATGTCGACTAAATAAGCGAATGACATTTTGATAATGTGACGAATATACAAGCTTCAATAAATGATGAGTCAGTTGATCAGAGTGTTTTTTCTGATCACAAATGTGTTTTTCATAAATTATCAAACGATACCATGAAAACCATTTTGGTTAGCGTTCTGCATTCAGTGCTTATCCACTGTTGATGCAACATGGTGGGACACACAGGAAACTCTGCAGCAACACATCACTCACCTGCCACTTGGGGTAAAACAGCCACAAGGGGGCACCCAAGGCACATCTCCAATGTATCCAATCAGCACAGGCCAAAGGGAAACCAGCTGAACCACACACACACACACACACACACACACACACACACACACACACACACACACACACACACACACACACACACACACACACACACACACACACACACACACACACACACACACACACACACACACACACACACACACACACACACACACACACAAACTTGCCTGGAGTGTGATGTGTGTTCTTAATTCTGTATTTGAACGTGTGAAACCCTTTAGTTTCTTTATCTTATCGAGGGATCCCAGGGAAACACCATTTCATTCTGCCTGCACTGCTGTTGTATGTCTGGCAAAATGACAATAAAGTCTGATTTGATTGGATTTGGTGGGAGGAGCCTGGTTTCAGTTCTGAGTAAAATCCCTGTTCAGAGAAATGGAGGCTGGAAGTAGTGATGCTCAGGTTGCTGTGGTAACCCTGGTAACTGTGTGTTACTGCACTCAGCTACACTTTACTGTAACTGGCTGGTTCCAACCATTTCTGACTCTGTCGTGTTGATGATGAAGAGCAGGAGGCTTGTTCCTCAATTTATTATCTGAGTGGGATCAGAATATGTACTGTATATATATATAGTGTATATCTACTGTATATATATATACTGTATATATGTACTGTGTATACAGTACAAGGGAGGGCGCCTTTGGGCCAAGGATAAAAAGTGTCTACCTGGAGAGTGACTTGTTTTTATTATATATTTTTTTAATATATTATATTATATAGTACAGGTGTGTGTCTGTAATGTTGTGTTTTCTTGTCCTGTGTTGATACTTCAGAATTATTCCTGAGTCCTCAAACTGTTCTATTCTGTCACTTTTATAGTTTGTGTGCAGTGTTCTGCAATAATGGTTAGGAGTGATACCATAAGCTGGTGTGCCTTTAGGCGTTCAATAAATTTGGTTATCAAAATAAAATATAAAACATTCATATTTAAAATATTAATATTAAATCATAACGTTAGTTTGTTTAAGTTCTATCGGGGCACCACCCTTCATAGAAGGGAAAAGATAGCCAAATTATTGATTAAGATCAGTCTCATTTAGATCTAGTTCAATTAGAAATCTCAATATTTACTATTAAAGATTATATAATGAACAGTTAAGGTTTAAAGAGTTCTTGACAGTGTAACGGTTGGCAAACTTCACTTATGCAACATTAATGAAAGGACAAGGTTAAAAGAAAACATTTATTATAAACATAATAAGTATAAAAACACCAATTACTAAACAAAATACGAACTAACAAAGATGTGTGTGTGTGTGTGAGAGAGGCTCTCAAAATGGTGGCTAACAAAGAGAGTCACACCTTCCTGTGGTCTTTTAAGATGGTCTCTAAGATAGCAAACCCCCCCCCCCCCTTCTGGTCGGGGGACGTAGTTAAGTAGGTGAAGAGATATGTGGTGTCTGTGAAAATGCTAATTAGAAAATTGGCAGGGTCTGTGTAGAGCCCAACTTACATTAACCTTGATTTAACTTGTAACACAATATCACCACATATATCAAACTTATAAACACCACACAGAATCAAATAAACAGTCTTGCTTCTAGTCTAGTCTCATTATTAAGCCCAGCATGTTACCTATCCAAGGAAAAGGGAAAAATGAAGTTGCAGTTCAGTTCTCAGTTCTGTGAAGTCTTCTGGCTCGTGTGGTCTCTGCTTTCGCGGTTCTGTTGAGCTGTGCAGTTCAGTTGCTTATTGAATCTTTAGTTCCTACCTACAGGACAGTGAGTCGCTGCAAGGAGTTGGGAAAGCTTGAGATGCGTGGAGGTTTCCTTCAGAAGATGAGCTGGGAGCTCGACCTTTGTTACCCCGGTTGTTGGATGGGAGAGGAGATGTGCTGGAGCAGCCCGGCCCTCTCCTAGGCGGTGCAGGAGAGGAGAGGCTGGACAGCCTGCTGTCGTTGAAGAGTTGAGGAGAAGAGTGAAGCAGCCTGGACCCCCCTCCTCTGGAGTTGCAGGAGAGGCGGCTGGCCGCCTGCTGTCCTCGGTGGTGGTCACTGGAGAAAAGAGCTGCTGGAGCAGCCTTCGGCCCTCCGAGGGATTGGAGAAAGAGAGAGAGTTGGGGGAGCCTTGGTCTTTTATAGAGCCCAGTGAACCCAGGTCAGGTGACCAGAGTGACCAATTGGAGTTGACCCTGGTAGAACTTCGCACCTATGTGTGAAGATGCCCAGAGCAGAAAAAACCTGTGGCCCCCTGGGAGACTGAGTTTCTTGGCCTTCTCAGGACAAAGAGAACACGTTGCACTCTGGGATATTGAGTTCGCTCCAGACCATGTGGCTTTCTCAAGACAAAGAAACATGTGCTTTCAGGTTTTGACTACACATCCAGGCCGAAAGAGAGGCCTGCTTTTTGCACAAAAACCATGTCCCAACAGCAGAGTGAAGACCTATCTCAACTGAAGATTTTATACTCAATGTTTTTCATCAAATTAAAAATTATTATTTATTACCTGATTCTATGAGTGTGTTTAATGTGGTGCAGCTTCTTAGAGCTGTTGGGCCGAGGTGAAAACTTTGTATTTCCAGTTTTGGATTAATGTCATGAGGGGAAGTAAAAACAAAGATGTAAGAAGTGAAGGAAAGAAAAAGATGATTTCTGTTATTTGCTCTGCACTTACTTCACTGAAAGGTAAAATCTAAATGTGCAACGAGGATTCAGTAAGAAAGATAAAAGGAGATGAACAATAACTTCCTCTCATGACGATGACAGCACAAAACTCAAAATCCTACTGAGATTAAATGCATTTAATTACGTCCCACAACTGAGCGTCATCACTTGTCAGGCGGGGGATCCAGAAGAGCTGCATTCCTCAGCTTCACTCCTCCCCCTGGCTGCAGTGTGTCGGTAGGAGGAGGGTTCGAGTCCCAGCCGCCCTCCAGACTTTTTTCAGAGATTTGTGTTTCTGAGATAAACAACAGTTGATTTGTTTATGGACGTATTTCATTTGATGAATGAGGCCTGAGTCAGATCACATGTACAGCGGACACAAGACCAGAAGCCACAGGTACACCCCTGAGTTACTGTTTATTTCTCTTTACTAATTATGAGACATACTAAACACTACATGTCAAATATGATAACCCTTATCAAACATGTCATGTCAGGGGCAAATTGGACAACAATCCTTTAAGTTACAACAACTTAACAGTTCCATGGCGAAGCTTCAAAGTTCGCTGTGCCACCGCGGACATGCTGAAAAAGTCGATAGCAATCACAGACCCAATCTAAGATGTGATTATTCTCCACGAGGAATTTGTTCAACAAGTGCAACGACTGATAGAAATAAACTTTATAAAAAATACCCTGCACCCATAGATCCTGTAGAGTTCAGGATATCACTTCAACAGTCTCTGTGCAGCAGCAGACACACAACAGAGCAGCAGAGTTGTATCAGTGACCGTTAGGTGAACAACACAAAACTTTGACAAGTATTTCTCAACAAATAATTTAGAGAAACAAGAATTTTTCATTCAGAAATCTAAAACTTGAGGAGCAGAGGGATGAATACTTATTAAAATAAATAAATATAATCAAAAAATGTCACAGCTCCTTGATCAGAAGAGGAAATTCTCCTTGTTCCTGATGGTTACTCAGGATTGGACGGAGTGAGACGACCACAAACTCCTTTTTGTCTGACATTTTAAAATAAAAAGTGAATAAATCTGAATTACTTGTATGTTAATGAAAACTACTTTTATGTGTCGTACATCCTTTCATATGTTGACTAACTTTTTTCAACAGTAATGTTTAACAAGTAACAGCTAGAAAAACTTGTGTCATCCATGACATATTGTTTATTTTGTGAGTACTTCATGTTTCTACATTAAACATTTGTTTTGCTACACAGCTCTGTACATTAGTACTAAATATCATGACACTGATGCTTTATAGGATGATGTTGAAGTATTAATATAGACATCAATGTGTAACGTTTGTATGGAAGGTATATTTATATCAGTGGAACAGAAGAGAACACTGTGGCCTCTGACTGATTTCATTCAAGAGACAAGAAGGTTGAAAAAAATTGAAATTTTGTCATATTTGTTAACATTTTCTGTTTTTGATTATGTCTGAAACCAAATTAATATTCATCCATTGTTGGTAATTGCTTGTTTCGGCTCCAGTTATTGTTTTATAATAACCGGTATGGGGGGGTTCAAGTTTTAATAAAAGTCACAAAGTGCACCTTGGACTCATGGATCCTTTTTTGAACGCAGCAAGGAGCCTGCTTTGCTGCATCTATTTCTTTTCATTGACAATAGTGCTACATTTATTGTGTTCCATGATTTATTGTTGATATACAGTTTAGTTACTGGTAGTGGTAATGATGATGATATATTAACTCAGGTCATGAGAAGAATATATATTAAAAAATGTATCCTTAAAGTGACCATAGAGTCAATGTTTTTATAGCCTTAAATATAATGTAGGAATATTTCATCATTTTAGCAAAGTCAACTGTACACTGTGTCACACTAATGCCAAATGTAAAATGAAATCACTGCACAAGCAAACAAGTACTGAGAGAGCCTCTCCCACACACATACACGACCAATCACGAGTCAGTCTCAGCTGTCAATCATGACACTACCTATCATTGTGTCCATCAATTTAATACATCAATTTAATAAAACATCAAATGAGACAGAAATCTCGTGCTAATTGATACGGGGAATCAGAACTGAATCCTCATCAGAACACCAATGAACTCAATTCACCTCTTGTCATGAGTGCACTCACCTGGTTTTAGGCTTGTGAGGAAACCGGTTATTCAACAAGATAGCCAACAGTTCCCGTAAGCTTAAGGAAGTGATGAATAAATAAGTCAACAATGAAAAGCAGACTGTGTAAGAGAAAGGTTGGGAGTGATCCTTGTTTACACCGGCTGGACGACATTCTTTTATTTTGTACTTTTGTAGACACACAAACTGTTGGTTGAGTGAGAGAATTGCACTGTCGCTTCAGACAAACACAAACGTAAGCATAAGGAACTCAATCAAACACGAAAGCCAGAGGAACTTTAAAAAGTTGTCAAAAACTAGATCGGTTGTCAGTATCCTGCACTCAGCGTTCTATGCTAAACTGGATGTGATGATCAAAAACTAAATGCTCAAAGGAAGAAAGAGGGAAGAGTAGTGAAGGTAGTGCAGCTCCACCTAGAGGGATTTGTAGTTGATGCTTGGACAGTAAAATAATCACATTCCAATCCACCAATAACAAGCAAAGGCACTGCCTCAAGAGAGAACCTGTTGTTCCAGTGCATCAGATGCTTTCGGTTCTGATTGTCTATTATAAATAGCAGAGCTGACACAAGCAGCCGCACACTCTCCTGTAACACCATGTCAGGTATGTTTTCGTTTACATGCTGGAAACTTAGCTTAATGATTTGATTGATCTGTTTTGAATGTCTGATAATAACAGTGGTTCTGAAACTAGAGAAACAACATGTATTTTTCTTCCAGGATCTGGGGCACAAGGGAGTCAAGGACGACAAGGAGAAGTCAGAACATGTCTGCAATGAACACGGAAGAAGGAGCGCTTACAGGTACGTTCCTGTGAATACTTTAGAAGAGCTGGGCCTTTTAATCAAATGGAGCTCAATAAATAATTAAATAAATGTATAAGCAGAGGAAAAGGATAAAGACTAAATTCCCTCATCACGGTAATGATCAGGAGTTACACTCCATAGCTCGCGGTACATTCCAGCAAATGAAAAACAGGAACAGCAACTTACTTTTGTAGAAAAGTACAGAGCTTCAATCAATTATAGCACACCCAAGATATTTTGGCCTCAGTTTTTCACAATAGGAGGAAGTGGAGACATGTTGTCTATCTTTTCATAAAGTCCAATGTCACCACAAAAACTCTTTTCAGTACAGGTCGCAGATTAAGGCAATTCTCTTTGGGCAGTGCAGGTTGGCTTTCATAACAGGCTCATTGGGTGCAGGTCACACAGAATCTTGGTCCGTCCATACAATACAGGACTTCATTTAGAAAATTACGAAAGTCGCAATACGATAGATAGTTCAATAAGAAATATTTGTGTAATTATGTACTGAACTTAATTTGATGGTTAAGACTAGCAACAAACATCTTGGACAAAAACTAATCCAAAAATCGACTGCTTGAGTCTGTAGAATATCTATATTTGGCTTTGTGGAAATACAGTAACAATTGTTCTGTGAAACTTACGAGTTAATATCTATTTTTACTCAAGATTTTGACGCACAGAGGAATAAAGGGAAGGCTTTGACCATGTCTACAAGAGACCCAGAAAGTGAAGAGCTTGCAGGTAACTCATTCAACTTTTGTTTGTGTATGGACACAGAGAGCTTACAAAGCAATATGTTGAGATCTCTATGCTTGTTGCGTGAATGGGCACAAAGCTGTAGCTACCAAATTTATACTGAATTCTGTCCTCCAGCTGAGGACGTGTGAAACTTGGGTTAATTCTACGAAGTAGACGACGTGCAGGTTGTTGGACCAGTGTATCAGGTCCTTTCTTACGGTGGTAGTTACAATATGTGATTGAACTAGAAGCCGCTGGCCCCCAAAATGTTTCCTTTGAACTGCGTTTGATGTTTCTGATATCACGGCGTTGGTAGCAATTCTCTTTGTGTCTATTGTTGCTGCAATGCATGTGAGTACCTGGTTGTGTCTCCACGTACACCTACCTTGGGAGAGACTTATATTACAACCACTAAGGACTAGGGTAGCATTGTGGGCAGGATGGATCTTCGTTCAGCCACTGCTGTAGGTTTTTGGGTGAGGGAGAGACGTCATAGGTTCCTCTAAGCAGGAAGCTAATCCTGCTAGCTTCCGATCCCCACAGGTCCTTCCAGCTGATCTGTCTTTTCTCTATGATTTTCCATTTCCTCCACTGCCCCTGTCTTGCTTGAGTGACGGCCTTCACACATCTTGCTTCCTCTTCCTGATGCCAGATTTCCAGGACTACCGATCGTCTCCACTCAGAGTTGCCTTGTACCACAGGGGACTACTCTGACCTCGGCCCAAACCTCCTCTTCCCTGTTTAACGTGACCCACAATGTCAGTGTGCTAGAGTGCTGCCTTTACCTGTTGTGTTGCTTCTTTTGGTTTCCATTTCCGTCCTGTTGTCAATGATGGTCCAACAGCCCGTATATATTTGTCTCTGGACTCTGAGAGAGTCTCCAGCCTTGTTTTGGTAAATGTAAACTCCTCTACAAGACCTGAGAGAGGTGGCTCATGTGAATGAAGTCTTTGCACCCAAATGTTATTGACAAGAAAGATTTACAGTATGTAACACTGCAAACTAATTAACACAAACCAATAGGTGGTGTCAGTCATGAATTTCTAAAATGTCTGTTCTCTTTCTCTTTGACAGCCCTGTTGAACTTTCTCGTCAAACTTGGACTGAAGGACTTTTATCCCAACAAGCTCAGTCTACGGTCTCTCTTTGAGATCAACAAAAATAGTATTGAGGAAAAAGCTGTTTTATCGCTGGAGGAAATACCATGGAGTTTCCTCAGAAAACTGTTCAAAATAAACGCAGAATGCAGGAGCTCAATACAATCATCAATCAGGCCAAAAGAAAACATTGAGGAAGACAATGATCTCTTTAATGAAGACCTTTACACTGCTGATGACTCTAGAGATGATGAGGTTAACCCCCTCGACCTCATAGTCGCTCTCTTCCATTGCGCTGACAGCATCCTGCAGCAGGAAATGTCCCTCAAGATGTCAATGTGCCAGTTTTCTCTTCCACTGCTGTTGCCCCGCGGCCACAAGAGTCAGTGTACCCTGATGCTGTGGGCTCTGAGAGACATCGTCAAAGAGTGGCGTCCACATGATCTGTCTGAATCAAGAGGGTTTGTTGAAGACAACATTGTCCAAGCAAATATACCATTCTTCTCCTTTGTGAGGCTGAAGAACAGCAGTTTATCCAAGTCCCAGATTTTGAATCATGTCCTCAGCAGAGGGCAACAGAACTGCAACCTCTTCATATACAGAGATGTGAAAGGGGGGGCAGTCAAAAGAGAAATAGCAGAAGGGCTTGTTGAGGTTTGCTGGTACCTTCCCTGCGGTAATGAAAGTTTAGATGTTTTTCCAGGGCCAGTAGCCTTCGCAAATTTGCGAGGGGACATTAGTGAATCACTCACACAATTCAACTTTCTCTTTCAAGTATCAACAGCTACCTTTGTGTTTCTGGACAGCGTTGAAGAAAGTGAGCACAAGATTCTATCTTCTCTTCAAGATGTGAAATCCAAACTCTTCTTAGTCGTTAATCGAAAGGGAGGGAAGGCCAGTGAGGAGATGATGTCTGTGAAGAGATTGGTGGATGAATTAGGTTTACCACACAACAGAGTGAAGGTCAAAGACCAGAGGCTTAATGTGGCAGAGTTCTCAGAGAAACTTTGTGAGGTCATCAAGGCATCCCTGTTAGATGTGAAAGACACCATGAGCATTGAAGATATGGTTGGAAAAGCTGTTGAACCTGATGTGTCTGTGGACGAAAGCAAAACTGACGCACAGAGAAAAGCAGCTGAGGAGATCATGGACGACGTTGGAGTGCGAAGTATACCAGACTATAAAAAACGTAATCTGAGTTTGCAAGGAGCGAACTGGAAGAGGTTGTCAAAGTTAGAAAAGGAAGAGTGTAGACTGAAGACATCTGGTGATTCCGGACTTGAAGAATATAAATGTCAACTACAGGAAGAGAAATTACAAATCAGACAGGAGCAACAAAATTCTGACGCCTCCAAAGGAATGAAGACTTTCATCAAGTGCTTATCGACAAATGACAAAGAAAAAAGAGATGTTTTCCTGAAGTGGATGAAACTGAAGTTTGATAAACATTCACGAGTCAAACTCTCTAAGTTACGTAACGAATTCAAAGAGCAATGCAAGAAGAAAGACGCCAAACTCATAGCAGAGTTAGACCAAGCTTTGGTGGACAGCTCTTTAGGAACAGAGCATTACATGAGAGAGATGGGACTGATCTACGAGTTCTCAACCAGCAGCTCAACAGCAGCTGATGAAATATCCCACCTCCCTGGTTTGGCAGCTGAAATGCTGCTGGATGGATATCCTTTAGAGCTTTTGGACGGATATGCCTCCAACGTCCCAGAGAGATGGGTGACAGACGTACTGATGGAGCTTCACAAGAAGGTTGGACAGAGGAGCAGACTGTTGGTACTGACTGTGTTGGGTGTTCAGAGCAGCGGTAAGTCAATGCTCCTCAACACCATGTTTGGTGTGCAGTTTCCTGTCAGCAGCGGCAGATGCACAAGAGGAGCTTTCATGCTCTTCCTCAAAGTTGGAGAGGATTTGAAAAGCGAGTTTAACTGTGATTTTATTGTCCTCATTGACACAGAGGGTCTTAAGGCTCCTGATCTGGCACAACTAGAGGACAGTTACGAGCACGACAACCAGCTAGCAACCTTTGTCATTGGCTTGAGTGATGCCACCATCATCAACATCGCAATGGAAAACTCAACAGAAATGAAAGATGTCCTGCAAATTGCAGTGCACGCATTCTTGAGGATGAAAGAAATTGGAAAAAAGCCAGTTTGTCATTTTGTTCACCAGAATGTTTCATCAGTTTCAGCTCATGACAAGAACATGACAGAAAGGAAACATCTCCTGGACCACCTCAATGAAATGACTCAAATCGCAGCTGAAATGGAAAAGAAACCTTCTATTAAAGAGTTCACAGATGTGCTGGACTATGACATGGACAAGAACAACTGGAACATCCCAGGACTCTGGCATGGAACTCCACCAATGGCACCAGTGAACACAGGTTACAGTGAAGCTGTAGCACATTTCAAGAAAACCATTTTCCAAACAGTGAAGATGGACCCGGGCAGTGAAGTGTCACAGATCCCAGAGTTTCTGGAATGGATGAAGAGTCTCTGGAAGGCAGTGAAATATGAGAACTTCATCTTTAGTTTCAGAAACACTCTTGTGGCTCAAGCCTATGACAACTTGTGCAAAGAGTTCAGTCAGTGGGAATGGGAGTTCAGAAAAGAGATTCTGACCTGGCAAACACAAGCACAGGTAGAAATCTTGAATGCTGACAATGAATCTGAGGTAGAAACTTGGAACAAATTAGTTACAGAAAAAAAATCTGAGGTGTCAGACAAAATAACAGACCAACAAAAAAAAATGACTGGAAAACTCTACGACTACTACACGATGAAAGGCAAACGAGTTAATCTGATAGAGAAATACAAAGAGGACTTTTTAAACAGTGTCAAAGGCCTTGCAGATGAAATCAAACATTCTGTGTTGGCAAAACTGGATGACATCCATGACCTAAAACTAAGTTTAAAAAAGGCTCAGGACATTCAGAGAGGATACAGAGGTGTGATTGAAGAGAAGGTCATGAAGCTTCTGGGTGACTGCGACGCGTCAACTCTGACTGAGGAAGAGCTGACACAAGAGTTTGAAAAGATGTGGGCTGAAGCCACTGGAAACGTGTCCGGCCTGGAAGAGCGAGACATTGCAGCATGCGTCCTGAAGCAGCTGAGAAAAGACTTCTGTAATCGAAATGTCAATGAGGCTTTGAAGAACATAACAGACCTAAAGGAAATGGGGACAGGTCCATTTAAAACTACACATAAGCATGTAGACACTCTTCTGCAGAAGATCCAAAATCTGTGTAAAGGAGATTTGCAGAGCGTTGCGGACAAAATCATTGACTCTTGTACAAGGTTTGTACGTGATAAAGTAAAGACCAGTGGAGATTACCAGGACTCTCTCACAAAGGATCTTCTAGAAGAAATTGATGAATCCCTTAAACAACGTAACACACATCACAAATCAAATATACAGTTTGAGATTGACCTGAAACTTCACATTTGTGGCATTGCTTCAAGGGAATTTGTCAAAATGCACAAAAGATTCTTGTCAGATAATAATCCTCACACTCAGCTGGAAAAGTACAAGACTCAGTACCTGTCAGATTTTCTTGATTTATACAAAAAGGAAGACGACTGCCAACGCAAAGCAAAAGATTTTGTCCAGTCTTGTATCAAACCTGCTGTGAAACAGTTCATCTGTGGATCTCTGGGAGTAAACATTGTGGATGACATTCTGACAAGTTCCCATTCAGCAGAGTATAGTTCTCGCACAATCTTCCAGTACAACATTCAGAAAGAGTTGCTGCAACAGGAAAAATTCATGAGTTTTCTCAGTTACATTGATAACTATGAAATATATGTTAAGGATTGGATATTTGAGCGCATCTGGCAAAAGATGTCAGAGGACAAGACTTTGTGCAAACTGAAGAACAACAATCTACGAGTCATCGACACAAAAATATCAGAAGCGATAGATCGGGCAGCAATAGGAGAGGATGGTGCTCCGCTGCCAGATAACAAGGAAAGCATCACAAAGCTAATCAGTAACATGCGCCAACATTTGATCAAAGACATCTCAGTTTCATTGGAGGATGCAAAAACCACCTTGTTTCAAATCCAAAGCTCATGTCATTCATTCATCCAGTGTCTCAAGGACTCAATGAAGGAGCTGAAGGACCAACTGGAAGAGGAGTTCTCAAACTCTGATGACATCGATGAGACTCTGAACAAGCTTCCAATCAAACCACAGGATCAGCTTTTCAAGCAATTGTTTGGTTGTGGACGACAGTGTCCATTTTGTTATGTTCCCTGTGAGGCCGGTGGCAAAGAACACAAGCAGCATCATGCAGCCATTCATCGGCCACAAGGTCTTGGCAGACACCAGTATGAGTCAAGTGGGAAGCTGGTTGATTCACTGTGTACAACTAGCGTGCACAGTGATGGTAAATTCAAAAACACAGACACCAAAGGGGAGTGGCATCCTTACAAGAACTACAACAAGTACTATCCAGACTGGATCATTCCTCCAGACTCCACCATAGAGGCATCTGACTACTGGAAGTACGTCCTGGTGCAATACAATGACAGATTTGCTGAAATATATGAAGCCGAACCAGCTGATGTCCCAGAGGCCTGGAGGAGACTCACAAAGGAACAAGCTCTGAAGGGTTTGAACGACGCCTTCAACATGAAGTGAACAAAGTACAACTGAACACATCAGGTAATTCAGTTCAATTTAATATGCAACAATAGATTCACATTCACTTGGATGAAATACTATCTTTACTCAACTATTTTTTGACAGACTCTTGAACATGTGCAGACTTTGTTTATAGATTTGTTTTCTTCCAGTTTCACATCTTACATTAGAAACGTCATCAACACGCCCGCTCACTTTCTGTGAATGTTCTGGACATTTTCCTGCTGTGTTCTCACATTCTCTACGTTCTCACTTACAGCCTCTCCAGAAAGTCTCAGGAACATGTCTGGAGCTCCGTGCAGGTCTGAAAGCAAATTCAGAGAACTGCAAGTCTTCAGTCTAATTCAGCTTCAGGAAAAATTACTATTTTTGGGAAAAAATGTGCAAGATATTATTGTTTGGTTTGTTTGTTTTACTCCTGTGTATCTTTTTTGTTAATGTGACTAAACCACCAATTTGTTTCAGTGAAAATTAAGAAATAACAACAGAGTTAGTTTGGACCTCTGTGCATTTTCTTTTCTTTACGACCTTTCGATGATTTATTTTTTGGTCGTTTTTTAATAGTCACTCCCCCTCCAGCAGAACGACTTGTTTCCATGAAATGACAATGATAAAAGAGAAATGTAAAAATAAAGTATGTATGTATATTTTTTGCCTGTATTTTTGATCCTTTTTGTTGCCGTATGTTTGTGTATATGATGAATTATCTTTTAAATTACTTTGCGTAGTTCAGGGCAGAGAAACAGATGTGCATGGTGATGTGGATGATGAAGTTATGAATGTATTATCTCTATGTATGTAATGACTATAATGAAAACAATGGTGATGGACAATATACTAAGACCATGTGATGAAATATTCAGTAATATACTGCCATTTATATCGTAACTTTTAAGTTTTTTAAGTTTGTTCAAGCAAATATTGTTATTCACATATTGTTAAGGATTAACTTTTGATTATATTCTTCTGATTAAAATGTGTTTTTCCATTATTTACATGCTCCGTTCTAAATGACAAGTACAGTACTACCACAGACAATGATGATGATGATGATGAAGCACAAATTTTCTGTGTCAGTTTTTATTTTTGGTTCTTTGTTGCTTATGTTAAGATTTCGACTCAAGCGAATGACAGTTGATAATGTGATGAATTTACAAGCTACAATAAATGATGAGTCAGTTGATCTCAGTTTGTGTTTGACCTTTTCTGATCACAAATGATTTTTTGCTGATAGTTGCATAATGAGTAGAGATATTATGTTAAAGGACATATGAAATAAGATAGTAATATGATAAACAATGTTTTGAAATAAAGAAAATAGCTATAAACAATATTTTAATCAAAGATTATCAAATGATACCATGAAAACCATTTTGGTTAGCTTTCTGCATTCACTCCTTATCCGCTGTTGATGCAACATGGTGGGACACACAGGAAACTCTGCAGCTTCACATCACTCACCTGCTACTCGGGTAAAACAGCCACAAGGGGGCACCAGAGGCACACCTCCAATTTATCCAATCAGCACAGGCCACAGGGAAACCAGCTGAACACACACACAAACACACACACACACACACACACAACTTGCCTGGAGTGTGACAATGTGTGTTGTTAATTCTGTATTTTAATTCTACACTTTACTGTAACTGGCTGGTTACAACCATTTCTGACCCTGTCTTGTTGATGATGAGGAGCAGGAGGCTTGTTCCTCAATTTATTATCTGAATGGGATCAGAATATGTACTGTATATTTGTACTGTATATTTGTACTGTATATATCTACTGTGCATATAGTACAAGGAAGGGCGCCTTTAAGCCAAGGATACACACAAGTCAAGTAGAATCTTAAAAAAAGTATCTACCTGGAGAGTGACTTGTTGTTTTTATTATATATTTTTTTATTTTATTTTATTTTATTTTATGTGTGTCTGTAATGTTGTGTTCTCTTGTCCTGTGTTGATGCTTCAGAATTATTCCTGAATCCTCAAACTCTTATATTCTGTCACTTTTATAGTTTGTGTTGAGAGTTAAGTTAGAAAACTTTGTGTTCATCCTACCTGGTTTATCTGCACTGAAGATTTTATACTCAATGTTTTACATCAAATTAAAAAGAATCTTCTTTATTACTGTTCACCTGAGTGTTTTAATGGATATCTATGAGTGTGTTTAATGTGGTGCAGCTTCTTAGAGCTGTTGGGCCGAGGTGAAAACTTTGATCTAATGTGCAACGTAGATTCAGTAAAAAAGATAAAAGGAGATGATCAATAACTTCCTCTCAGGACGATGACAGCACAAAACTCAAAATCCTACTGAGATTAAATGCTTTTAATTACCTCCCACAACTGAACGTCATCACTTGTCAGGCGGTGGATCCAGAAGAGCTGCATTCCTCAGCTTCACTCCTCCCCCTGGCTGCAGTGTGTCGGTAGGAGGAGGGTTCGAGTCCCAGCCGCTCTCCAGACTGAGCTCCCGACGCTGAGGAAGATCATCAATGAAACTGAGAGAAGCTCGAATCCACAGGTGAGTGTTCCATCTCCTCTTTAACTGCCCTGTCACACGTTTGGAAGGAACAGAGTCAAACTCAAGGAAATGTTTTCACTGCTGATTTCTGTTTCCGAGATAAACAACAGTTGATTTGTTTGTGGACATATTTCATTTCATCAGTAAGTTCATGTGTCTTCATTCATCAACAGTACCGTGTTGAACATGATGTCACTGGAGCTTCTTTACTTCAATGACAAAAGTACTTGAATGAGGTTAAAAACGTTTTGTGCAACAGGTCACTCATAAAACCCTCAAATTATAATTGAATCACTTCCTAAGGAAATTAAAATATTTTCAGTTAATTCACAAGTGCAGCTGCATATAGTTTGTTTTTTATGATTCCTGGAAATCTAGGTTTCTTGTGTCAAAAAAAAGCAAAAGGAAACAAAATTGTTTCAGATTTTGTATTTAAGTAAAACAGTTGTGATTTGGAGATAAAGATTTTCAAAAGATTTTCAAAAATGACCCTTTCTTTTGTAATCAGCTTCCAGGGTTTTGAGGATGTGTGTTTTTTCTGAGTGAGGCTGATACTGAACGTGGTTTTGAACAGTGGAGAATAGTAAACACACCGCTGAGGTATGTACGTATGTGTGGGTGGAGTCAGAGTCCTGCAGGAATGTCAGCTTGTTCTGCAACATTCCTGCCTTCAGCAAATCTGTGTGTGTTCTGCTGCAAACACAACAGACACACACATTTCAAACTTCAAACCTGTGGGGCTCTTCTCACGTCGCCTCCAGTCACACATGCTCATCAGTTGTCAATGTTGTGTGTCCTCTCCAGGTCACAGTTCTGGCTGCTGGTGAACTTCACTCTGCCCAATAAGCTGCTCTCTGCACACAAACAATACAAAGTGACAGAATATAAGAGTTTGAGTATAAGACAACACAACATTACAGATACACAACTTTACAACAGGGCCTGAGTTCTCTGAGAAATCAAGGACAAAATCACAATTTTAAAGAAAGTGAAAGAAAAAACTGTTGTTTTCATCTTGTGCCAAAAGTTATTCAGAGAATTAATAGAAACTTAAATAACAATTTTAAACATCAGTAGCGTTTCCACCTTTTCACTCAAACCTTTCTGTCATTTTACAAACTAAACAATGAATCAACTTTTGAAAGAACCAATGGAAAATGTGGCTGTTTTTCCTTTCGTCCTTTTTCATGTATCTGTACTTCATTTATTCTTTTTTCATCCGCAAATGTCTGTACTCTATACTTCACTTCATTTTTACAAGGCATTACGTAACAGGTTCACATTGATTTATATTTTTAAAAGTAACCAATAAGAAGAGGGGAAGTGTTTCACTGATCCAATCAGAGCGGACAGGCAGTGTTAGACCCCGCCTCCTGCAGCAGCAGCAGAAACACTCAGTGTCTTCAGTATCGTCTGTATTCTCCTTGTTAAACAGAATATACAGACGCCACAATTAATGGTGTAGTTGCATTAGGGAATAGGCTACACTCATTAAGTCCTTTTATTATTTAAAAAAAGTATTTTCAAAAGAAAGTACTTTCTTGTACTCAAGTAGACAAGTTAATATTTAGTTTCACTTGAGAAGATTTTAGCCTTTGTATTTGTACTTTTGCTTTAGTCAAATATTTGAGTTCCCCTCTCCAATGATCTTTAGAATGACCACAAACCTACACTGTCTCAGTAATAACATGTATTATTATATACTTTGGTTCCAGTGCCGACAGTCAATGTCTCAGGTGATCAGTTTTGTCAATTAAACAACTTCAGGTCACTTTTTGGGGATTTCAAGCTTCAGCTGAGTTCAGCTGATAAACATAAGTACTTAGTTAATGATCAGAGTTTGGTTCACCGAAACCTGGAGTGTCAACAGTAAAGAATGTTTGCTGATGTGTCAGGTGGTTTAAAAACAGGCGTCTGTTTGTCTCGTGGTCTCACACTTGTCTTTTTGTTGCAGACTGTTGTAGACCCGGACCCTGACACCATGAGAGAGTGATATTTCACACACGTCTCTTCTCTCTGGTTTAAGTGTCAGGTTACTGCACAGCGTGAAAAACATTGAGCCGATTACTACTGATTCATAACATCACCTAAAAAGAAATACCACGGTTTTAAATGTTCTACTTTATATGACCTAACAGCATCTGTATATCATCTAATCCAATCACTCTCTATGTATCACGTAGCATGAGATACAGACCCTCAGGTTCTACACATAAAGACTGACTTCATAACTTCCCTCATGTTTCCCTTTAATGATAAAAACTTGTGTAAATCTTAATGAGAACGTGTAATTTTAACCCTTTGATTTTATTCCCTCTACTTCTAAACAGTTGCAGTTATAAATACGACAAAAAGGAATATTAAATGTCTTTTAATGAAATTAAACATGTAATAAATTAAATTTAAATGAGATTTTAAAGATCTTTTGAAGAAAATTTGCATTTTAGTTAAACCCAAAAAATGTCCAATCACCTTTTGTTCAGCCAAAACAAATGAACCTGAAATTGCACAAGTATCTTTTAATCTAACAGAATGTACTTAAGGCAGCTTTACAAAATGTATCTCTCATCTTTAAGGATTTCTCAAACACAATTATTTTCTCTGAATAAAACCTTTACAAAAAACCTAACCAATGACAAGTCGCACAACTGAGGTCAAACCATTTAGCTCGAACACTTGAGTGTAAGATTTGGGTGAAAGGATCAATTGGCAGAAAGTGAATAGAAAATAATAGTAGTGTTTAATCTAAATTGTACAGAATGTTGTTTTCTTTACAGTAAAATGAGCCTTTATTATTGAAATACTTTATATTTACATATGGAGCAGCCATGTTTTTTACAATAGCCCAAACTGGACAAACCAACAGCTAGCATAGTAGCTATTAGCTCCCTAAACTCTCTAAAACAGTCGAAATGCCGAACAGACGTATCACAGACTTTTCACTAATGAGCCAGAGAACTTTAGAGACATTAATATAAGTACCTGGTTTACTTGAGTAGCCGTTAGCCACGTTAGCACCATGCCAGCCGAGATGATCACAGACGGCTAGCAGCTGGCTAACAGCTAACACAGTCGATTAACTGCCTAAACATTTAAAAACACTATAAAAAAAACTTCTTACTAATGATCAAGAGAACTTTAGAGACATTAATCTCAATACCTGGTTTACTCTAGTAGCTGTTAGCTACGTTAGCTCCACACGCTACATACTGAGTGACAGCACTTACACTTCCTCTCCTCTCTGTTAGTCCCGCCCCTTAACCAATCTTCTTCTTCTTCTTCTTCTCCTTCTTCTTCACCTCCTCCTCCTTCTTCTTCTTCTTCTTCTTCTTCGTTGGTTTAGCGGTGGGTGGTAACCAGCATCAAGGTGCATTACCTCCATCTACTGATATAAATGGAAACAAATGTAGGACCAATCAGCTGAAGGAACACGTACTTATACACTTATATACGTAATAAAGACTGGCACAGCTTTTACTGTAGTTATGGTAGGATTTATACTGATGTAGGTTATCTATAGTTTTTCTGCTATGTATCTATTCTGGAGGTTTTATACGATGTATAAACTATGTATAAACCAAGGGGTTACATAGAGGTACAGCGTAGTGATGTGTCCATGTATCGCCCCCTGCAGGTGGAGCCTGGTGCTGCTGAGTGATGGAGCTGAAGGTGTGGGTGGAGGGCGTGGTCAGGGTGGTGTGTGGTCTATCACTGAACACTTCCTGTCAGGAGGTTGTGATCACTCTGGCACAAGCGATTGGTGAGTCTGTCCGTTTTCATTCAGCACGTGATACACACTTTGTAATCCTGGTTCTTTGAATGTGGAGACATGAAGTACTTTGATCTCACTGAGAGTATTCCTGCTCTCCAGAGGAGGAACACTGTACTTCCTGGATTCTATGAACATGGACTCTTTAGTTTAATACTTGCTGAGCAGGCTAACTGTGGGATGGTTCTGGACATGAGGACTGACATCTCAGACAATCTGTATATTTTCATCTTGACTTTAAGGTCTTCAAATTGTAACATCGTCAGAATATTGTACACGTTGTCCTGGAGATTTTTATGATGGGGTGCACAGGGTAAACTGTTGCTGAAGATTATTTACATACCACCACCTGTCAATCCACCGGCACGCCCACCTACATCTTTCACCTGCACCCATTGGACGGTACTAGCTGTCAATCACACTGTGGTATCCACCCCCCCCCAACACATCCGCTGCTTTATGGTCTGTTTGACTCTAAATTATCATAATTCACTAAATGAACATCAGCTGTTTGAAGAAGACTTGAAACTAGAGACTGAGACATAAACTCCTGAGAGAAGTAGAGTCACTTTCTATAGACTTCTATAGAATCTAGTCGCCCCCTGCTGGTCACTACACAGAACACAGGTTTCAGGGAGTTCCTTATTGGTTTCACTTTCCCAACCTGGAGTCCATGTCCATTGGATTGACTGTCTACAGACACCACTGCAGTTTAGTGTGGAGCATTATGTCTGTGTTTTTTTTATAGGCTACAATCTTACTTTGTATTTTACCTTCTTTGAATTTGAAATCATTGTTTAAAGTGTATATTTGTGCTTCTGGATATGAGTTGTTCATGTTTGTTTTTGTCTGGTAGGTCAGACAGGTCGTTACATCCTCATCTTAAAGTTCCGAGGGAATGAGAGACAGCTGGTAGCTGACGACTGTCCTCTGCAGCATCTGGCCCATCTGGGACAGCTGGCTGCCGAGGTCCAGTTCATCCTGCGGAGGACCGGCCCCAGTCTCAGCGCTGGTCAGGAAACGCCAACCACAGAGAGACGCCTTCCCCTACCCAGACCCTCAGAACCAGAGACCCTCAGACGCAGGGAGCCACAAAAGTCTCTCACTTTTAATCTGGGTCACGCAACTTATTCCAAGGGGACCAAACCAAACAGGAGCGTCCACAGAGCGTCCCCTGAACCTCGGGCCTCCCCCGTCTCTTTCTTAGACGCCCCCGACCCCCTGAACGCTGTTTCCCTTCACGCCTCCACAGAGGATGTGTTCAGGAAGATTCTTCAGCAACAGAGAAGATTACAAGACCTGGAGGTTCAGCTTCAAGCTCTGGAGAAGGAGACACAGGGGTGGGAGCGGGGGGGGCCGTCTCCGGTTCCATGTCCGAGTCCGGACGCTGCAGAGGAACTGGAGGAGCTGCAGTGGAGGCTGAGGCAGAATGAAGCAGAGCTGATGAGCAGAGGACACTGGGATGAGAAGCTACAGACAGAGACAGACAGAGAACAAGGTACGTGTTGAAATCCGTCACTTTGCCACTTCAAACATGTTTGAAAAACATGACGATAAACACAAATTTGAGACGTACTTATGTTTAATTACATATTTGCTCAGTTTTTTTATCAATTGCGTTATTGTTTTGTACCAAATTTCTTGCGGGAATTGAATATGCTGACTACATTAATCCGGAATGAATGAATGAATGAAAGACTTCTGTGACATTTCTAAAACAATGAACTTGAATTCACTGTTGTCAGCAGAGATGCACAGACGTCTACAGCAGATACACTCGTCAGTGGTTGATCAAAGTCATGAGATCAAAGAGCTCGCGGCTCACTCTGCACACCTGGAGCACGACATTCAGCTCACGGCCGACAGACAGAGCTCGCAGGAAGCCGCTCGGCAGCAGGAGGAGGCGCTCGGGCCCCTGAGGGAGGAGCTTCACAACCGCCATCAGCACGCAGAAGAAGTGGACGCAACGTTGTCAGGGACACAGAGGCAGCTCCACGCTGCAGACAGCATGCTACAGGTAAAACACCTCCATCTCATCTCACTTCAGCAGAACTACAGTAATCAGTGGATGTATGGTTTACAATGTCAAGAAGAGAATTTGAAGAAGTACATGCTGATAAAATCCTATTGTCTGCTTCCTGTAGGACAGATGGGAGCTGGTGGAGGAGCTGAACAAGGAGCTGAGACAGTGTAATCTGCAGCAGTTCATCCAGCAGACCGGAGCTCCACCAGCTGAGCAGACAAACTCCCTGCTCGTCCCTGACCTTCACCTCAGCAGCGCCGGAGTTATCCAGTAACACAACGCTGCCACTGTACCTCAGCACCATGTTTTCTATATATCAGTGTTAGGACATAACATAGCTATAATAGTTGTTATTCTTATTCTTATTTTAGTATTGCTGTCGCATAAAAGAAAACATATTGGCAGTGAAACTAAAGCTCAGTTTGTCGCTGAGGTGAAAATGTTTTAATTTCTCTCAAATGAGAACAACAATAAAACAAATGTTTATAAACTATATTCAGAGACTGTGAATAAAGACGGACGAGAGTACGACTCACCAGAAGAGTCTCACTCTCCACCTGGTGGCTGGCTGCAGTATAGGTCACAAACCCTGCCTCCTCCATGTTAGCAGATAGGACATGGACCAAACATACACCTCGTCAACACTAATGCAGATATTCATCTTCCTTTGGTGCCTGGTGCCAGAGATTTTCACAAACTCATAAACTCTTGTATCTGGGTATCCATGGAAACAATGACATCACAGCTCACCTCACACATGTTGCTATGTGTAATGAGCATGAGTCAGAATCTATAACAGGAATGGCGGCTGTACACTGGTTCACAGGAGAATTAGATCACTGAGTGAGCTCACATTTGTCTCTGGCAGATGGTTGATGTAGACTTTATCACCACCTAGTGGCCGGGCATGGATGTTTGAAATATTGTATTTGAAACATATCCACAGTAGTAAGATGGTTTCTGTCATTTTAGTTCTTATCTGACTGTTTTAAAGTGTTCATGTTTCTGATCAGTTTTAATTAGTTATTTGATGATATAAAATTGGCTGAGACGGACTCATGATTGATGAGTGAGCGTATGTATCAGCGACACCTCGATACCACGACTCCATTACTGCACCGACTGTGACTCCAAATGGACGAGATGGCAGCTTTCGTGTCCAGGGATAGTTTGGCTTCGTTTGTCAGTAGTGGAAGGAAGTGAAGACACGACGTCTTTACATCTTGATCTTCAGTCGATGGTTTAATTTAACATAAAGCTCCAAAAACTCCAGTTTTGATGATTACATGCTCAAATAAAGAGAAAACAAATCATGACAATGTTGTTTTCTCTTTTTCTACTGCAGGACATGAAGGAAGAAAACATGGTGCAGACCCTACAGTGTTTGTGTGTGTGTGTGTGTGTGTGTGTGTGTGTGTGTGTGTGTGTGTGTGTGTGTGTGTGTGTGTGTGCGTGTTAGTCTTGATAATTTATCAAATAAATGATAGGCCACTGATAAAGAACAAAGGTATTTTTGCTTGTTTTGTTGTTGACTTCATGTGGACGCTACTCAGTCACATGACAGCAGAGGTGGGATATGTCTGGTTGGATAAACTTAGCTTAGCATAATAAAGCTGAACAAATTCAGACATGTCAGGTTCAAGTAAAAGAAATTCAAGGTAGTCATGTTACAGCTGGAAGATTCTCAACTGGATGGTTTTATAAACATAATCTGGTATAAATATAACAACCTGCTAACGGTTATAGAGCAGCACTAGAATGAGGACAGATAAAAGGTAAATTTAGCATTTTGTGATGTAAAACAGCAAACTTTCACTACTCATCCACGCCCAAGGCATTATGGGGCATCGCCCACCTCTCCATCAGCATCGTGGTGAGTAGATAATTTTAGTTTTGGGGTTAACTATTCCTTTAAGGTTTGTGCACGTAACACAGGTCCAGTGAAGCCCACAACTGGGTGAGTGGATATTAAACACACCAACAAGGAAATCTCAGCCGACAAATTTTAGTTTTGAAATGAAAAAGCCCATGGGTATCTTTTGTTGTGCAATAATGGTTAGGAGTGATACCATAAGAACTTTGGGTTTCAAAATAAAATATAAAACATTAATATTTAAAATATTAATATTAAATCATTACTTTAGCTTGTTAAAGTTCTCTCGGGCACCACCCTTCACAGAAGGGAAAAGATAGCCAATGTATTGATTAAGATCAGTCTCATTTAGATCTAGTTCAATTAGAAACCTCAATATTTACTATTAAAGATTATATAACGAACAGTGAAGGTTTATGAAGGTCTTGACTTTGTAGAGCACATGTGTCAAACTCAAGGCCCGCGGGCCAAATGTGAACAATGAATTATATTTGGCCCGCATGATAAAATCTATTTACTATTTTGCAAGTTCTCAATACAAAATAAGTATTGAGAATTCCTGAGGGTCAGTGAACACGTCGGGATGGGGCACGTGACAGTTCTAGACCAATGGCTGAGGTGAATGACAGATCCCACAATGCACTGCCCGTGTGTCGGCACGTCAATCACGGTCCCGCGAACGCGCGCCTCACAGTCTGTATCACATATCACTTGTGACAACTTTCAACTATCCCGCTCCCAAAAATGGCAAAAAGAAAGGTGGCATTTGAAAACCGGAGCTTTCAAGACAGGTGGGAGGCAGAGTATACGTTTGCGGATGTAAAGGGTGGATCGGAGAAAAGATGAAGGAGGGAAAAAGTGAGGAAAAAGTGAGGAAAAAGTGAGTTGACAGCTTATCACTGCATCATACACCAGGAGTCTTTGTGTGGCAAAGCCTTGAAAATGAACATGTGATGAGCATCATAACATTAGCGGTTAACTTTATCAGAGCCAAAGGTTTAAATCACCGCCAGTTCTAGGGTCTTTTCTGGAGGAGTTAAATCCAGAATATGCTGACTTGCACTATCACACACAGGTGCGATGGCTGAACCAGGGAAAGTTGCTGGAAAGATTTTTCCAGTTGCGTGAGGGTACCTGTGAGTTTATTGAAAGCAAAGGGAAAGGCACAACAGAGCTCCGAAATAAAACGTTTCTGTGTGACATCACGAGCCACCTGAATGCGCTCAACCTGCAGCTTCGGGGGGGGGGGGGGGGGCGTGACATCACTGACATGTACGCTACAGTGAGGGCTTTAAAACCAAGCTGCGCCTGTGGGAGATGCAGCTGCTGCAGGGAAACTTGTTTTTTCTCTTGCTACTACAGGACATTTGATTTTTCTTTGAAGTAAATTATTTTTGGCTGTTGTTTGCCTGTAGAAAATGTTTTCACTGGAAATTACTCTGGAAATACTGCAGATAGAGCCAGAAAGCAATTAATGAAACTGATTTTATTACTTTTAGATTTATTTATGTATTATTTATTATTTGTATTTCATTTATTTCATAATTAATCTTGTTTTATCGGCAATACTCTATAGGCCTTGTTAGTTCCAGGTTCAATATGTGCACTAAGGTTCTTTCAATAAGTTTTCAATAAACGTTGAAATTCTGGCCCTCGACTTGAAGCAATTTTTTGATTTCGGCCCACTGCGTATTTGAGTTTGACACCCCCGTTGTAGAGGTTGGCAAAATTCACTTATGCAACATTAATGAAAGAAAACATTTATTATGAACATAATAAAGTATAAAAACACAAATTACTAACAAAACATACTAACTAACAAAGATGTGTGTGTGAGTGTGTGTATGTGAATGAGGGACTCTCAAAAATGATGGTTGACCAAAAGTTCACACCTTCTTCAGCATGCTTTCAAAATGGCGGTTGACCCCCTAAGATAGCACCCCCCCCCCCTTCTTCTGGAGTGGGGGAGTGGGTAAGTAGGTAGAGATATGCGAGGTGTCTGTGTGATTGGTAATTAGATAATGGAAGAGTCTGTGTAGAGCGTATCTAACCTTTAACTTTCAAATAACTTGTAACCACAATAACACAAGACATATCAAACTTATATACACCACACAGAATCGAATAAACAGTGTTGCTTAGTCTAGTATAAATATTTAGCCCAGCATGTTACCAGTCCTTAGAAAGGGTGAAAGTTGCTGTGCGGGTCTCCTGGCTTTGTGGTCGTAAAGTTCTGCAGGACAGCGAGTCGCTGCTAGGAGTTGGTAGAGCTTGAAGGGCGAGGAGGTTTCCTTGAGCTGGAAGCTAGACCTCTGATCTCCGGTTGTTGGGAAGAGAAGATTTGAGCTGGAGCAGCCCTGCAGAGCCCTGGTGTTAACAGCCCACAACATGATCACATTGAACTGGCTCGAACCCCAGCCACCTACCTTGGACCAATGGACCCAAAGACTCAGCGAACAGCGAAACTACAATTCAGGATGGACCTTTATCAGAAAAATGGTCGTCTGTCATAAGGTTTTCAGCAAAGTGAACATATTGTATCTATTTGTAGTATTTCTTTGGACACTTTGGAATATGAATGTAACCCCTCAACTCATTACATGTCTCATGCCATTGCATTAGTAACTTTTGTACTATTTGTGTGTAAGTTATACTGTGAGACTCACTGTCAAGGAACTTGTTTAAATAGATGTTAAATAAATGTAATCGTTGTAAACAGTGTTGACACGACACAGTGACACTACACAATAAGTGTCGGGCCTCATTTACCAAACGGTGCCATGTGTCTGATCCATCGTGTAAATGTGTGTTCGCCCCTTCGCCCTCATGACAAGACGCTGCCACAGCCTCCTCAGTGAGTCATGTGATGTCAGAGAATTTAAAGTTTAATGAAGTGGAAACTGTTTATTTCATGTAAAAATAAAGAAATGATTCATGTCAACAAAGCAGGCACAAGATTTTACAAGTGAATAAAACAACCTGAGGTTTGAAAGAGACGTTTCTGTGATGATCAAACTGGATTTCGTGGTTTTCCTGCAGCAGTTGAATTAAATCATTTGAAGCTGAGATTTTCGACCTTCTACCGTTAAACAGTGAAACATGGAAAGTGAGAAACTCAAACTCAGGTCAGATCCGTCACCTGCGACTTTACAGAGAAGATCTTATCTGACGTGATTCAATAAAACACCGTAAAATAAAATAGGTAACATTTAGACAGTAAATAATCATGAAGCCCAATTATCTGCATCGCCCCCTGGTGGCTGGCTGCAGTATAGGTCATAAACCCCGCCTCCTCCATGAGTCTGTTCAGTTGATTATTGAATCACTAATTCTCTCTGTGTTGTCGCTGTGAGACGTAACAGACGACATGTCGCTCACCAACCAATCACCGCTGGACGTTTCCATGGATACAATATTCTGGTATCAACCAGATTAGAACAATAATCTGAATAAGACACTGATGTATAAACTGTATTTTCTGATAAACTTAACCTGAATGAGATCATACTCAGAAAAATCAACAATCATTGATAACACATTATAACGTCCTGTCGGAGTTTACACAACATCTTGACATCCGACAGTTACAAGTGATGACATCACGTCCTGGACGTAGTGAGGTCTGTGCGTGAAGTACGATCAGAGACTGTATATAAATGATTCTTCTGCAGTTGATCACGTTGTGGATTGAAGAGAAATATAAGAAGCTTGTCTGAACTTAGCAGTAATTTATTTATAACAGCGACTGCTCACAGCTTCACGTCCCGACCAGTAAATATAATGTCACTTTTACGCTCACGGCGTCTCTGGTGCGGGACCTTCTTTCTCTTGGACCGCGGGATGGTGTCCGTCGCAGTGCGGAAGGCGGGCCGTTGGAGGGGACCAGGTACGGCGGTCGGCGGCGGCGACTCTGGCCGCGTGTCGGGCCCTTCTCGCGGATGACCTCAGCTACGGCGCCCGCTTGGGGAACCCTCCCTTCGCTCGGGCCCCCCCCGGCGGTGCGCCTCGGCTGGCGCCTAGCAGCTGACTGAGAACTGGTGCGGACCACTCCACTGTTTCACTCATAACATGCGATTACTTCTTAAGATTAGGCCAAGGTTACAAATGTAGACATGATATCAGCCTACATGTGGTATACTCTTGTTTTGTTTTGTAAAACCACTCCTTGCTTCTCTAATGCTGTGAACAACAGGTTCAATGTTCATAAAACATGAAAGACATGTTTTTATTTTATAAAAACATGTATTTTTTTAGGAAATAGTTTTTAAGTTCAACTAAAAATGTCAGGAGATACATTGTACATTGTTGTTGTGTACATTACTGTTAAAAATGCACTTCTAATAAAGTGAGTGTTGGCAAAACCTGTCATTTTTATGTTGAGGCGACGGGGGTGTTGTCGGCAGTTTCTAAATGTAACTAATAAAGTAACTTGTAATCTAACTTAGTTACTTTTAAAATCAAGTAACTTGTAATCTAACTAAGTTACTTTTTAAATCAAGTAATCTGTAAAGTAACTAAGTTACTTTTTCAAAGTAACTGTGGCAACACTGTGTGTCACATCCACAGGAACACACAGGGAGGACGGTGGACTGGACACTGTGTGACAGCTGATCTCAGAGCAGCTCACCTCCTCTGATTCCTCTGGAGCTCTGTCTCCACTCTGCCTCCCAGCAACAAGGCCCAGTCAGAGCCGCTCTACACACAAGCTGCTGCTGCTTCAGCCTCTGGATCCTCAGGACACAGCTCAGCCTCCGTCCACACACACTGTCCTCTTCACTCCCACCACCATCTGTTCTATATATCTGTCTGTCTGTCTGTCTGTCTGTCTGTCTGTCTGTCTGTCTGTCTGTCTGTCTGTCTGTCTGTCTGTCTGTCTGTCTGTCTGTCTGTCTGTCTGTCTGTCTGTCTGTCTGTCTGTCTGTCTGTCTGTCTGTCTGTCTGTCTGTCTGTCTGTCTGTCTGTCTGTCTGTCTGTCTGTCTGTCTGTCTGTCTGTCTGTCTGTCTGTCTGTCTGTCTGTCTGTCTGTCTGTCTGTCTGTCCGTCCGTCCGTCCGTCCGTCCGTCCGTCCGTCCGTCCGTCCATTCATCCATCCATCCATCCATCCATCCATCCATCCATCCATCCATCTATCAGGAACTGACTCTGTCAAACATTTCTTGTCCTGAAGTCACAAAGAACTGAGACGGACTTGAAAATGAAGTGAAATCATCATGTTGAGACAAGAGTCTTCACAAAATAACACAAACTGTTCAACACAACAGGCCCAACATGTCCACTGTCTTCAGTCATCAATCATCAATCAAATTTTATTTGTATAGCCCATATTCACAAATCACAATTTGTCTCATAGGGCTTTAACATGGTGAGACATCCTGTGTCCTTAACCCTCAACAAGAGTCAGGACAAACTACTAAAAACCCTTTTAACAGGTTAAAATACGTAGAAACCTCAGAGAGACACATGTGAGGATCCGTCTCCCAGGACGGACACAAGTGACACAGATGTCAAGTGTAGGAAAACATCATCAGGATAAAGGCTTTAGCAGCATCGATGAGGGGAAACATGTTGAAGGATAACTTCAATACTATATGTCAAACAGTCCTGCTGCATTCATAGTCTCTGGTCATAATTCAGGACATCATCTCTCAGACACTTTCTGTCCCTTGTCTCTGCTGGGAACCTCCCATCATCAATTATTTCCCAGCATGCAGCTGTTCCCAGAGGCTGCTACAGTCTCCCCCTGGTGGTTGTTCTGAGGTGGTGCTCGAGAACACACAACAAGAATCTTCATCTACGTTTGTATAAAACGTCCTCGAGTCAGTTTTCTATTAAATATGGTAAAATGTTTATGAAACAGTTTCCTCAGAGACTTAAAGATGCTCTGCTCTTCATCGACTCTTCTTCATTCTGTAAATGTCTCATTCACTTTTGTTCTGGTTGTTTCCATTATGTCAAACTGGTGATTTTGTTCTACCTGCACCAAGGACGAGATGTTTCCACCTGTTTGTTTGAAGAGGAAAGAAACGCTGAGTCATGATTCCAGTGAAGTCGGTGGAAGGATGTTTATTGAGCATTAAAGCAGAGACAAGTAGAAACAGAACTTTTCTCTCTGAGATGTTTTTCTTCTCGTTACATCTGGTTTGTCACAGAGGAAATGATCCATGTGTTTGACTCATAGACTGAATATAATGGCTTTGACTGGGATGTGCTGCTGTTATACTGCAGCGCCACCTGTGGGTCAAAAGTAGAAAAGCCACCACCGCTCTGCACCTGATGCTGAAATGAAAACGTCCCATTTTTAAATTTTGATCTTTTATGTCAAAGACAGAACTCTGATTTTAAACTCAAAGTGATTTCAATGTGTTGAACTTTGTGTTGAACTAAATCAATTTGTGACGTGAATCCAGGAACTTTTAGATCATAAACAAACATATACACAGAATGTGGTTCTACACACATTGAGACATACTGAGGGACAAAGGTGGACAATAATAAAGACAAACTTAAACCCACTGTATGTGACTCTTTATAGAGGGTTAATATATTCTGCTTGTGTTGTGTCATTTCAATAAACACATTCTTCATGTGAATAAACACAATCGGTGTGGAGGGCCATCTAGTGGTGAAGTTACATATTACAACCAGCTCCTCTGATTCCTCTGGAGCTCTGTCTCCACTCTGCCTCCCAGCAACAAGGCCCAGTCAGAGCCGCTCTACACACAAGCTGCTGCTGCTTCAGCCTCTGGATCCTCAGGACACAGCTCAGCCTCCGTCCACACACACTGTCCTCTTCACACTCAGATCCACTAAGACTCCTCCCACCTGTTGAGAGAAGAAGACATCAGTGTCACAGAGACTCACTCAGCTGTGAGTCAGTGATGCAGCTCATCCAGTAGAAAGAGCAGCAGGGACTTCAGTCCTGTTCAGAGGTGGAGCAGCTTCCTCTCTGCTTCATGTTCACGTGTTGGAATGAACACGCTAAGAGCTCAGTGTGTGTCCTGATGATGGTAAAAGCACGGTCACGGTTTAGTTTTCGACCTGGACTTTGGAACAGCAGGATCCACCTGAGGATCTAAGGCTGCGTGCAGGAACATACGGGCTCAATAATTCTGTGATGTAGTTTGGGGCCAGATGCTTTAAAAGTGATCAGTAAAATCTTAAAATCAATTCTAAAACGGACAGGGAGCCAATGGAGAGAAGCGAGGATCAGGGAGATGTGATGTTGATGTTTAATACCAGTGAGAAGCATTCTGAACTGGTTGGAGGCAGGAGAGAGACCTTTGGCTTCTTCCAGAGAGGAGGGAGTTACAGTCGTCCAGTCTAGAGAAGACTTGTATAAAGTATAAAGGATTAAACTTCACTGTAAATTAAACTGAGTCCATGTGTGAAAATAAAGGACTTTGACTAAACATCATTGTCTCTGTTTTCAGACCTGAAGTCTGAGTCAAGTCAAGTTTCTGGGTGAGTCCATGTGAGAATAGAGCAGGTGAATGTCCAGAGGATCCACAGAGAGCGAGTGGCTAAACGTGTGAAACCAGTGAAACCATCTCTGCTGACGACACCTTCAACTGGAGCTGAGCAGATTGTTCCTTCACCAAAATGACTCATGAGGAAGTCAAGGTGAAGAAGATGAAGATGATGAGGACGTGTGCGGGATGAGAGCTGGAGCTGGATGTGGGACAGGACTCTGCTGCTCCATCAGTGCGAGTCTGTGTCCACCACCACTTCCGCTGCTGCCTTTCACAAACTCTCTTCACATCTTCTATGTCTGTGTCACGAGTTAGAACAGCCCCCCCCCTCCTGCTAACTCCTCTAACATCTAGTCCTATAATCTAAAATTGATAATGTCTTTACAAGTCTTAACTCAGTTTACTGAACACAAATATATATATATATATATTATGAATTATGAATTAATAAAGTATAAATACACAATCATAATAACTACATTATGAATATGGATGAACAAAAATGTTTGTGTTCTGCTCGTTCTCAGATTTTTACGTATTTTAACTCGGTATCAATCTTCCCTTTGGCTTTGTCTTTTCGTTGTCAGAAAGCTGGGGTTTTATTTTGAAGGTCAGTTATTCTAACTTCCGGTGCTGGGCCATCCTGTCACAGCTGCTTGGTTAGGGAACGCGCATGCGCACAGAGCAGCGTGCACGGCAGGGGTCTCTGATCGAGTCGAGGTGATGACGAGAGGCTGCACTGTTAAAAACTTCTGTCAAGACATTTCAAAATAAAACAGATTCAAGGGGGACCTGGTTGCCATGTGACGGCTTTACCGCTAAATTACTTCCTGTTAATTCATGTAAAACCCCCGCCCTCCATCAACGACACAGGAGGCGGCGATGACCCCCCCGCCCGTGGATCAATCATGACATTTCTAGATTCACGCCACCGGGCGAGCTCTCCCCCCCCCGATCTCTGGCGTCTGATTCCCTGGAGGCCGCCGCCTGGTGGACAGCTGTGAACGGCACCGCGGCCACGAAGCCGGAGCGGCGTCCTAATCACCTCCATGTGGAATAATCTGCTATAATCACCCGGGGCGCCGAGGAGAGGCCGCAGGGCCGACGCCCACGTGTCAACAGCTGAGCGTGATATGGTGAAGAGGAGGACCAGATCATAACCAGCGCCACAACTTCCTCAGGAGACGATTCAGCAAGAGGAACATGGTTTTCAACAGGTGTAGATCTGCACAAACACACATGGACCACAGGCTGGAAACAAAGATGGACGACACGGCTCCATTTCCTCCCAACATCCAGAAATGATGACAAAATATCTCAGATATGAGCGCTACCATATTTAGTATCTAGCATCTGGGTGAAACCGGGACGATCCTGGACACACCCACGACTCAACTGTGTGTTGGTTGTCATGGCGATCCATCCGAAGTAAAGGACCAGAATCACAGACACAAGAGATAAGTGCAGAATCATCTGAGACCACGTGGGAGTTGAACGCAGCATCAGCGACTGAGGCTGAAGTGTTTCAACAGAGTGAAGCACTTTGGATCATTTAGATCGTTTCATTTCACCAGCTCATCAACTTGAAAGTGAAGATTCAGGAGCTGAGTCACAGTCTCTGGTTCGAGTGGTTTGTGAAACGTGCAGAAGAACATCTCACGTCTTCTCAGGGTTCTTTCACTCTTCGTGGTGAGTTCAGGAACATACAGAGAGAATCGGTGTTCTGTGAAGGATCTGGAGCTTCAGGTGGTTTTAAGAGGCGGTGGTCGGTCGTGGTCCAGCTCTGTTCACAACGTTTACTTCACCAGATTCCATTTCAAAGATGAGACTGAAGTTAGTTTGGTTTGAGTGCAGCTGGAACCAGAAGCTTGAAAATACAACTGAAAAAATAGTGAAATTACATAAAGTAAAAATCATAGAGCAGCAATAACAAGCAGAAAGATCAGTGAATGAAATGAAAAGAAGAACCACAAACACCAATAAAATATATTTTTTATATGATATGATTGTTTACATTGAATGGATTTGTGTTTTTCTTTAAGCCTGCTCATGTATCGTGGTCTATCTTTCAGCTCATGTTGAGCGTGATGACGTTTCCTCAGCAGATCTAAACGCTGCAGGAGCAGAACGTGTCCTTCACTCTCAAGACATTTCTGTAAAAAAGAAGCTTAGCCTGCAGTCTATTTCTGCATTAGTCAGCCCTATTGTGGCAGCAGGGCAGGATAATGCAGACACACACACACACACACACGCACACACACACACACACACACGCACACACACACACACACACACACACTCACACACATTTCAAGGCAAAGAAGCCAAACAAGAGAACATTTCCTCTGACAGCAGACTGATAAAGAGCGAATCGCAGAGATGAGGTTTAGAGGATTTGTCCTGAACCCTGAGAGGAGAAGGTCCCTGTTGGTTTTAGAAGAAACGTCCTGTAAAGGTGTATTTTACAGGAGCATCAGTGTTGAAGAACAGAACATTAATCAGGGAAATGAACGCTCGCTTCATTTGAATATATTTTCCATCAGTGGAGAAGTGATGAGGCTCAATATTTCCCCTGAAAGCCTCATTAGTGCAAAAATGGAATCTGACTATTTCAGTTATTTTGTTTTAACCGAGCTCCGAGGTTTTATAATTAAAGCTGAATTTACAACTGGAGCTGAAACAAAGCCTCAAAGTATAAATACAATTTTCTTTACAGATAATATTTACAGTTTTATCACATTTACTGTCAATTTGAACTCATGACCTCATGTTTAGAGTTTTCTCTCCAGTTTCAAATAATTATTTTCTTTGCCTTCTGGATCCGTCTCGTCTCAAAATGCTAATTTATCCAAAAGTAATAAACACAAATCTTCACTGTAATAATCTGAAGCGAGCTGCAGCTGCTTTAGTCGACAGGAGTTTTAATCTATGTAGATTAAAAAAGGTTCGATGTTCAATTTAAAGCTGTGGTTCTTGTCGGCTTTGGCCATTGTTGTTTTTGCAAGACGTTATAATATAAGTTAGTGTTGTTTACACATTAACAACTGAAGCTGAACTCACAGGGTTTCTGATTAGTTACTCTGGTTAACACTATTATCAGCTGTGTAGCGCCCCCTGCTGGTCAGAGAGAGAATGCAGGTTTCACTTTGTGGAACCGGAGTCAAACCGTCTGTTTGTGTCCAAGATAACCGCAGCTTCACAATAGCTCATCCGGAGGCTCATTGTTGGTAATTAAGTGGGGGGTGCAGTGAGACGAGTGTAGTTCACGGGTAATTATAAAACTGCTAATTTAGAGCGAAGCTCCGTAAACTCATTTCGATTACAGCGCCGCAATTAAATTGGCAAAAGACCATAATTACTAACAGCACTCACAACATGCAGCCGCACATTCTATCTGATTTCCTATTTATCTGTCAGGGTTCTGCTGCTTCTCCTTTTACTCAGATCTTTTAGATACAGTTATTAAAACTCAGATGGCTTCATGCAGGTCCTCTTCAGTTTGGGCACTAGTGTTGAAAACCATCACGACAAATATACAAAAGTACAAAAATTAAGACTCACACAAATAAACATAGTAAAGCACTTATATGACATATAAAATATCAATATAACACACAACAGCATATAGAAGCAGAAACATAAGTCTTCTATTATCTTAGTGGAAAGTAAAATGATTAAAACTCTTATTAACATTATTTTTTTGAATAGTTCTGGGCACTGATCTGCTCAGCGAAGGTCAGACTTGTTGTAGTCTCGGTGGGTTGTTGGTTTCAAACCTGTGAAGCTGTGAACGTGTCTCTAATGAACACATATGATCTTGTCTGTTTTCCTTTGAGCTCCGCCTCCTGGTAAAGTTTGCTCTCATCACAGTTGTTGATATATTGATATCAACTGAAAGCTAAGCAGAAAACTTATTTGAGCTTTTTCACTGAAATCAGAGGGAAGCTCCACTTCTGTTTAGAATAAAATAAACAACTGATTCAACACGAGCCACAAATATGACTGTGTACACGTTACACAGGGTTAAATATTGTTTTCAAAGTTACACAAAACGGAAACAACACGTTTGTGTCGGATCAAGTTTTGTGTTTGTGATCAAGTGAAGTTTTCAATGAGATGTGAAACTCAAATGTACATTTCTGTTGATGTGCACATACGATCTACCCTATTAGATGATGCCACCTAGTGGATCCTTTGCAAAACAATATCCATATAGATGTTTCACTTATGGACATTAATATTTATCCAATCGTTCATAAAATCAGAGAGAGGAGACCAGTGTGAAATATCACTCTCTCATGGTGTCAGTGTCCAGGTCTACATCAGTCTGCAACAAAAAGACAAGTGTGAGACCACGAGACAAACAGACGCCTGTTTTTAAACCACCTGACACATCAGCAAACATTCTTTACTCTCACTGTTGACACTCCAGGTTTCGGTGAACCAAACTCTGATCATTAACTAAGTACTTATGTTTATCAGCTGAACTCCACTGAAGCTGGAAATCCCCAAAAAGTGACCTGAAGTTGGTTAATTGAAAAAAACGATCACCTGAGACATTGACTGTCGGCACTGGAACCAAAGTATATAATAATACATGTTGTTACTGTGACAGTGTAGGTTTGTGGTCATTCTAAAGATCACTGGTGGAGAGGGGAACTCAAATATTTGACTAAAGCAAAAGTACAAATACAAAGGCTAAAATCTTCTCAAGTGAAACTACAGATTAACTTGTTGTTGTTTTGAAAATACTTTTAATAATAAAAGTACTTAAAGAAACTAAAGGAGATCACACATACAAATACAGAATTAAGAATACGCCTTGTCTCACTGCAGGCAAGTTGTGTGTGCGTGTGTGTTTGTGTGTGTTCAGCTGGTTTCCCTGTGGCCTGTGCTGATTGGATAAATTGGAGATGTGCTTAGGGTGCCCCCTTGTGGCTGTTTTACCAAAGTGGCAGGTGAGTGATGTGTTGCTGCAGAGTTTCCTGTGTATCCCACCATGTTGCATCAACAGCGGATTCGGACTGAATGCAGAAAGCTAACCAAAATGGCTTTCATGTTATCATTTGATAGTGTATGATTTTAATATTGTTTATAGCTATTTTCTTTATTTCAAAACATTGTTGTCATATTATTATTTTATTTCAGATGGTCCTTTTACATAATATCTCTACTCATTATGCAACTATCAGCAAAAAAACATTTGTGATCAGAAAAAGTCAAACACAAACTTAGATCAACTGACTCATCATTTATTGAAGCTTGTAAATTAGTCACATTATCAAGTGTCATTCGCTTATTTAGTCGAAATCTAAACATGAGCAAAAAAGTAAAATAAAAACTGACACAGACAGTTTGTGCTTCATCATCATCATCATCATCATCAGCATCATCGTTGTCCTTAGTACTGTACTTGAAATTTAGAACAGAGCATGTCAATAATGGAAAAACTTATTTTAATCAGAAGAATATGAATCAAAAGTTAATCCTTAACAATATGTGAATAACAATATTTACTTGAGCAAACTTAAACAACTTAAAAAATAAAAGTAACCATATAAATGGCAGTATATTACTGAATATTTCATCACATGGTCTTAGTGTATTGTACATCACCATTGTTTTCATTATAGTCATTACATACATAGAGATAATACATTCATAACTTCATCATCCACATCACCATGCACATCTGTTTCTCTGCCCTGAACTACGTGAAGTAATATAAAAGATAATTCATCATATACACAAACATACGGCAACAAAAAGGAACAAAAATACAGGTAAAAAATATCAATACATTTATTTTGACATTTCTCAATTATTTATGTTATCGCTCAAGGGCTAGTGACTATTGACACCGTAAAAAAAACTACCAAAAAATAAATCATCAAAGAGTCGAAAATAAAATAAAATGCACAGAGGTCCAAACTAACTCTGTTGTTCTTTCTTCATTTTCACTGAAACAAATTGGTTGTTTAGTCACATTAACAAAAAGAGTAAAACAAATATAAACAAACAGACCAATAATATCTTGCACAGTTTCCCCCCAAAATAGTAATTTTTTCCTGAAGCTGAATTAGACTGAAGACTTGTAGTTCTCTGGATTTGCTTTCAGACCTGCACGGAGCTCCAGACATGTTCCTGAGACTTTCTGGAGAGGCTGTAAGTGAGAACGTAGAGAATGTGAGAACACAGCAGGAAAATGTCCAGAACATTCACAGAAAGTGAGCGGGCGTGTTGATGACGTTTCTAATGTAAGATGTGAAACTGGAAGAAAACAAATACCTATAAACAAAGTCTGGACATTTTCCAGAGTCTATGTCAAAAAATAGTTGAGTAAAGGTAATATTTCATCCAAGTGAATGTGAATCTATTTCTGCATATTAAATTGGACTGAATTACCTGATGTGTTCAGTTGTACTTTGTTCACTTCATGTTGAAGGCGTCGCTCAAACCCTTCAGAGCTTCTTCTTTTGTGAGTCTCCTCCAAGCCTCTGGGACATCAGCTGGTTCGGCTTTGTATTCTTCAGCAAATCTGTCATTGTATTTCACCAGGACGTACTTCCAGTAGTCAGATGCCTCTATGGTGCGGTCTGGAGGAATGATCCAGTCTGGATAGTACTTTGTGTAGTCCTTGTAAGGTTGCAACTCCCATTTGGTGGCTGGGCTTTTGAATAAACGATCACTGTGCACGTCAGTTGTACACAGTGAATCAAACAGCTTCTTACTTGACAGACACCTGTATGTGCCAAGACCTTGTGGCCGATGAATGGCTGCATGATGCTGCTTGTGTTCTTTGCCACCGGCCTCACAGGGAACCTTACAAAATGGACACTGTTGTCCACAACCAAACACTCGCTTGAAAAGCTGATCCTGTGGTTTGATTGGGAGCTTGTTCAGAGTCTCAGTGATGTCATCAGAGTTTGAGAACTCCTCTTCCAGTTGGACCTTCAGCTCCTTCATTGAGATCTTGAGACACTTGATGAATGAATGACATGAGCTTTGGATAAGAAACAAGGTTTTTTTTTCATCCTCCACTGAAAGTGAGATGTCTTTGATCAAATGTTTGCGCATGTTGCTGATTAGCGTTGTGATGCTTTCCTTGTTATCTGGCAGCGGAGCACCATCCTCTCCTATTGCTGCCTGATCTATCGCTTCTGATATTTTTTTGTCGATGACTTGTAGATTGTTGTTCTTGAGTTTGCACAAAGTCTTGTCCTCTGACATCTTTTTCCAGATGTGCTGAAATATCCAATCCTTAACATATATTTCATAGTTAGCAATGTACCTGACATAACTCTTGAAGTCTTCCTGTTGCAGTAACTCTTTCTGAATGTTGTACTGGAAGAATGTGCGAGAACTATACTCTGCTGAATGGGAACCTGTCAGAATGTCATCCACAATGTTTACTCCCAGAGATCCACAGATGAACTGTTTCACAGCAGGTTTGATACAAGACTGGACAAAATATTTTGCTTTGCGTTGGTAGTGATCTTCCTTGTTGTATAAATCAAGAAAATCTGACAGGTACTGAGTCTTGTTCTTTTCCAGCTGAGTGTGAGGATTATTATCCGACAAGAATCTTTTGTGCATTTTGACAAATTCCCTTGAAGCAATGCCACAAATGTGAAGTTTCAGGTCAATCTCAAACTGCATATTTGTTTTGTGAAGGTTGTTACCTGGTTTAAGGGATTCATCAATTTGTTCCAGAAGATCCTTTGTGAAAGAGTCCTGGTAATCTCCATCGGTCTTTACTTTATCTCGTACAAACCTTGTACAAGAGTAAACAATTCTGTCTGCAAAGCTCTGCAAATCTCCAATCCACTGTCCTATCAATACATGTCTGAGCTTCTGCTTAAGAGTGTCTACATGCTTACGTTTAGTTTCAAATGGACCTGTCCCCATTTCCTTTAGGTCTGTTACTTTCTGCAAAGCCTCATTGACATTTCGATTACAGAAGTTTTCTCTCAGCTGCTTCAGGACGCATGCTGCAATGTCTCGCTCTCTCAGGCCGGACACGTTGACAGTGGCTTCAGCCCACATCTTTTCAAACTCTTGTGTCAGCTGTTCCTCAGTCAGAGTTGAAGCGTTGCAGTCACCAATAAGCTTCATGACCTTCTGTTCAATCACACCTCTGTATTCTCTCTGAATGTCCTGAACCTTTTTTAAACTTAGTTTTAGTTGAAGGGTGCAATCCAGTTTTACCCACACAGAATGTTTGATTTCATCTGCAAGGCCTTTGACACTGTTTAAAAAGTCCACTTTGTATTTCTCTATCAGATTAACTCGTTTGTCTTTCATCTTGTAGTAGTCGGAGATTTGTTTCCTCATTGTTATTTGTTGGTTGGTTATTTTGTCTGACACCTCAGATTTTTTTCCTACAACTAATCTGTTACAAGTTTCTATCTCATATTCATTGAAAGCATTTGAGATTTCTACCTCTGCTTGTGTTTGCCAGGTCAGAATCTCTTTTCTGAACTCCCAATCCCACTGATTGAACTCTTTGCACAAGTTGTCATAGGCTTGAGCCACAAGAGTGTTTCTGAAACTAAAGATGAAGTTCTCATATTTCACGGCCTTCCAGAGACTCTTCATTATTTCCAGAAACTCTGGGATCTGCGACACTTCATTGCCCGGGTCCTTCTTCACTGTTTGCAAAAGATTTTTCTTGAAATCTGCTACAGCTTCACTGTAACCTGTGTCCACTGGTGCCATTGGTGGTGTTCCATGCCAGAGTCCTGGGATGTGCCAGTTGTTCTTGTCCATGTCATAGTCCAGCACATCCGTGAACTCTTTGATAGAAGGTTTCTTTTCCATTTCAGCTGCGATTTGAGTCATTTCATTGAGTTGGTCCAGGAGAAGTTTTTTTGGTGTCATGTTCTTCTCATGAGCTGAAACTGATGAAACATTCTGGTGAACAAAATGACAAACTGGCTTTTTTCCAATTTCTTTCATCCTCAAGAATGCGTGCACTACAATTTGCAGGACATCTTTCATTTCTGCTGCGTTTTCCATTGCGATGTTGATGATGGTGGCATCACTCAAGCCAATGACAAAGGTTGCTAGCTGGTTGTCGTGCTCGTAACTGTCCTCTAGTTGTGCCAGTTCAGGAGCCTTAAGACCCTCTGTGTCAATGAGGACAATAAAATCACAGTTTAACTCGCTTTTCAAATTCTCTGCAACTTTGAGGAAGAGCATGAAAGCTCCTCTTGTGCATCTGCCGCTGCTGACAGGAAACTGCACACCGAACATGGTGTTGAGGAGCGTTGACTTACCGCTGCTCTGAACACCCAACACAGTCAGTACCAACAGTCTGCTCCTCTGTCCAACCTTCTTGTGAAGCTCCATCAGTACGTCTGTCACCCATCTCTCTGGGACGTTGGAGGCATCTCCGTCCAAAAGCTCTAAAGGATATCCATCCAACAGCATTTCAGCTGCCAAACCAGGGAGCTGGGATATTTCATCAGCTGTATAGCTGCTGGTTGAGAACTCGTAGATCAGTCCCATCTCTCTCATGTAATGCTCTGTTCCTAAAGAGCTGTCCACCAAAGCTTGTTCTAACTCTGCTATGAGTTTGACGTCTTTCTTCTTGCATTGCTCTTTGAATTTGTTACGTAACTTAGAGAGTTCAACTCGTGAATGTGTATTAAACTTCAGTTTCATCCACTTCAGGAAAACGTCTCTTTTTTCTTTGTCACTTGTAGATAAGCACTTGATGAAACTTTTCATTCCTTTTGAGGCGTGAGAATTTTGTTGCCCCTGTCTGATTTTTATTTTTTCTTCCTTTAGTTGACATTTCTTGTCTTCAAGACCAGAATCACCAGATGTCTTCAGTCTACACTCTTCCTTTTCTAACTTTGACAACTTCTTCCAGTTCGCTCCTTGCAAAGTCAGATTTAGTTTTTTATAGTGTGGTATACTTCGCACTCTAATGCCGTCCATGATCTCCTCAGCTGCTTTTCTTTGTGCGTTGGTTTTGCTTTCGTCCACAGACAGACCAAGTTCAACTGCTATTCCAACCATATCTACAATGCTCATGGTGTCTTTCACATCTAACAGGAATGCCTTGATGACGTCACAAAGTGTCTTTGAGAACTCTGCCACATTTGAACTCTGGTCTTTGACCTTTACTCTGTTCTTTGGTAAACCTAATTCCTCCACAAATCTCTTCACAGACATCATCTCCTCACTGGCATTCCCTCCCTTTCGATTGAAGACTAAGAACAGTTTGGATTTCACATCTTGAAGAGAAGATAGAATCCTGTGCTCACTTTCTTCAACGCTGTCCAGAAACACAAAGGTAGCTGTTGATACTTGAAAGAGAAAGTTGAATTGTGTGAGTGATTCACAAATGTCCCCTCGCAAATCTGCGAAGGCAGTAGGCTCAGGAAAAATGTCAAGTTTTTCGCCGCCAGAGGGAAGGTACCAGCAAATCTCAACAAGGCCATCTGCAATTTCTCTTTTGACTGCCCCCCCTTCCACATCTCTGTGTATGAACATGTTGCAGTTCTGTTGCCCACTGCTGAGGACATGATTCAAAATCTGGGACTTTGATAAACTACTGTTCTTCAGCCTCACAAAGGAGAAGAATGGTATATTTGCTTGGACAATGTTGTCTTCAACAAACCCTCTTGATTCAGACATTTCATGTGGACGCCACTCTTTGACGATGTCTCTCAGAGCCCACAGCATCAGGGTACACTGACTCTTGTGGCCGTGGGGCAACAGCAGTGGAAGAGAGAACTGGCACATTGACATCTTGAGGGACATTTCCTGCTGCAGGATGCTGTCAGCGCAATGGAAGAGAGCAACTATGAGGTCGAGGGGGTTAACCTCATCGTCTCTAGGGTCATCAGCAGTGTAAAGGTCTTCTTTAAAAGGATCATTGTCTTCTTGAATGTTTTCTTTTTGCCTGATTGATGATAATATTGAGCTTCTGCATTCTGCATTTATTTTGAACAGTTTTCTGAGGAAACACCATGGTATTTCCTCCAGCGATAAAACAGATTTTTCCTCAATACTGTTTTTGTTGATCTCAAAGAGAGACTGTAGATTGAGCTTGTTGGGATAAAAGTCTTTCAGTCCAAGTTTGACGAGAAAGCTCAACAGGGCTGTCAAAGAGAAAGAGAACATACATTTTAGAAAGTATCGACTTGCACCACCTATTGGTTGTATATGTATGTTTGATTGTTTTGGTATGTGTTATTTTACAGTGTTATATACTGTAAATCTTTCTTGTCAATAACAACTGGGAGCAAAGACTTCATTCACATGAAACCAAAACTACTTATTGTTACGTGTAGAAATCCCAAAATGTCTGAGCAACATCGGCCTGAAGGGACATGTCCTCCTCGAGCTGCCTCTCTCACGTCTTGTAGAGAAGTTTAAATTCACCAAAACAAGGCTGGAGACTCTCTCAAAGTCCAGAGACAAATATATATATATATAAAGGCAGCACTCTAGCACACTGACATTGTGGGTCACGTTAAACAGGGAAGAGGAGGTTTGAGCCGAGGTCAGAGTAGTCCCCTGTGGAACAAGGCAACTCCTTCAGAGCGGGGACAATTGGTAGTCCTGGAAATCTGACATCAGGAAGAGGCAGCTAGATGTGTGAAGGCTGTCACTCAAGCAAGACAGGGGCAGTGGATGAGATGGGAAATCATAGAGAAAAGACGGATCAGCTGGAAGGACCTGTGGGGAAAGGAAGCTAGCAGGATTAGCTTCCTGCCTCGACCAACCTATGACGTCCTTCCCTCACCCAAAAACCTACAGCAGTGGCTGAACGAAGATCCATCCTGCCCACTATGCTACCCTCATCCTCACTGGTTGTAAAATAAGTTTCTCCCAAGGTAGGTATACTTGGAGACCAGTTTTGTGCATGAACTAACGCAAAAAAACGATTCATTGAACACGTTCACTTTTATGAGAACGATGAACTGAACGCAACTCAGTGACAAATAATGAATTTGAACGGTGAACACGTTCATATTGTAGCGTCCTCGCTTATAGACGACAGGGAACTTCTCTCTTTATGTGTATCTTTATTAAAGTCCAACGAACACGAAACACTTCTTGTTCGTAACTCCGACACTCCTATCATCCATCACTGTATTCTTCACTCCGCTTCCTCATTCACCCTTGACACGCCAACTCATCAGCCGATGAGAGCCTGTCCTCCCACAAAACCCTACAGCGGGGCCCAATACGTCGATCGCGAAGGCAGTCTGGGTCGATTGCACGACTGGACAAGAGGCAGTCACGTGGACGCTCCAGTGTCCCCTCTTCTTTTTTGCGAGGGAGGGTTGGCTACTTATTCTCCATATAGGCTTGAGTGGAGAATACGTAAATTTACCCTCTACACCCAACGTTGAACGGAGCAACCAGCGGAGAAGTTCTGGAAGATGGATGACAATAAATTAATAATTGAAGTGGAGAAGTACAGTGAGCTGTATGATCCTCAGAACATATGAGACAAAAATACACATGTTGGGCTGTGTTGCAGTTAATGTTCGACACAATTGACCATCAAATTTTATTACAGTGACTAAAACAGTTAATTAACATTAAAGGAACCGCCCTAAACTGGTTTAAATCTTATTTTGCTGATCGCTCCCAATTCGTACAAATCAATGATGAGTCATCTTTGCGCACCAAAGTTAACCATGGTGTTCCACAGGGGTCTGTGCTCGGCCCAATTTTATTCTCATTATATATGCTTCCACTAGGAAACATTATCAGGACACACTCGGTAAAGTTTCACTGCTATGCGGATGACACCCAGTTATATTTGTCAATAAAACCCGATCAAAGTAATCAATTAACTAAACTTCGAGCATGTCTCAAGGACATAAAAACCTGGATGACCTGCAATTTTCTCTTATTAAACTCAGATAAAACAGAGGTTATAATTAGAGATGAGCGAGTACAGCATTATCTGTATCTGTAACTGTATCTGTTAACCATATGAATTATCCGTATCCGTATCCGTACTCGGAGTGGGCGGGGCCTAACCCGGAAGTGGGTGTGATTTAACCCGGAAGTGGGCTGGTTAAACATAACTTTCTTTTTTTACTTTGAAATTTTTTTATGATTTTTTTATTTTTATTTTTTTTAAATTTATTTCCACACCAGGTGTGTGTGTGTGTGTGTGTGTGTGAGTGTGTGTGTGTGTGTGAGTGTGTGTATGAGTGAGTAAGAGAGAGACAGAGAGAGAGAGAGAGAGAGACAGGGGGGCGGGGAGACTGTGTCCGATGCTGTTTGCTATTTCCCGGGGACAAGATTGACAGGAGACGCGGGTCTCTCCTGCTTCGGATGAGGATAATTAAGACAAACACGGTATAATCACATTCATGTGAACTAGAGCGATGCAGCGGAAAAAAAAAAAAAAATCTCCGACAGGCAGAGACGCAACGCGAGTCGCTTCTACCAGCACCACGTCTGAACGAACCCACGTTTAACAGAACTCTACTGGTTAATAAGTAAGTACAAACTGAAATAAAAACAAACGTCAAGCTGAAGAAACCCTAAACGTTAACGGAAAAGACCCGTGGAACCTGAGTGACTGAGAGACAGAGAGCTGTTCTGTGAGTGAGTGAGCAGAGCCGTGTGTGAAGGGGAGGAGCGCTGTGATGCTGTGTGAGGATTTTCATTCAGTCCGAGCACAGATATTGACGAGTATTACTCGGATAATACTCGTGCTCGGCAAAAGTGCTTTATCCGTACCGGATACTCGTTTCAGCCGAGTATCCGGCTCATCTCTAGTTATAATACTCGGCCCTAAACACCTTAGAGATACATTATCTAATGATATAGCTGCGCTAGATGACATTGCCCTTGCTTTCAATGACACAGTCAGGAACTTGGGAGTGATCTTCAATCCTGATTTGTCCTTTAATAGTCACTTAAAAGTAATTTCTAGGACCGCGTTTTTCCACTTGCGTAATATCTCAAAAATCAGACATGTCCTTTCGCAAAAAGATGCAGAAAAACTAGTCCACGCCTTTGTTACATCGAGACTGGACTATTGTAATTCACTATTATCAGGCTCCAGCAGCAAGTCGTTAAAGACTCTGCAGCTGGTCCAAAATGCCGCAGCACGTGTCCTGACGAGAACTAAGAAAAGAGAGCACATTTCTCCAGTATTAGCATCGCTACACTGGCTTCCTGTTAAATCTAGAATAGAATTTAAAATTCTCCTCCTCACCTTCAAGGCCCTTAATGATATGGCACCTTTTAACCTTAAAGAGATGTTAGTACCATATCAACCTACTAGAGCACTCCGCTCCCAGAATTCAGGTTTACTTGTCGTCCCTAAAGTCTCTAAAAGTAGAGGAGGAGCCAGAGCTTTCAGCCATCAGGCTCCACTGCTGTGGAATAATCTCTCACTTTCAGTTCGGGAAGCAGACACGCTCTGTTCGTTTAAGAGTAGACTCAAAACCTTCCTTTTTGATAAAGCTTATAGTTAGAGCTAATTAGTGCGGCAGAAAGTAACTTGTCCTATGTTCTAAAATTGATTAAAAGGCAAAAACCCCTGATGATGCTAAGACGCACAGGGAATTTATGACACAAGACACATGGAGCTTCTCTTTCCTGCTTCTCCTTCCTTTTCTCCATCCCTAACACATCAAGGTCATTCTTATCTGATCAGTACATGTTACTAACTTGACCCCTTTCCCGGAGTTTCTGTGCCTTAGCGCCCGCGGATGCAGGGCCACAGCTGTGGCCGCACCATGGATTATGATTGTGGATCGCACGCCAGAGGTCGCAATGGTGGATCCACTTTGGTGGATTCTGTATCGTGCCAGATGATCGTACTGGTAATGGAGGATCCTTTGTCGCATTGGCATCGCATGATGGTGGACCACGACCGAGGTGGCAGCTGATAATGGATTCTAACTGGCGGCGGTGGACAATGACTGTGGACTATAGTGGATCCCATCCTGATGCTGGAACGGGATCTTGCTGGCTGCTGAACAGAGACTATGATGCAGCAGGACTGCTTCACATATAGTATTGAAAAATGTTTACCCTCATCGATGCTGCTAAAAAATGTTTTCTTACACTTGACATCTATTGCACTTCTGTCCGTCCTGGGAGACGGATCCTCACATGTGTCTCTCTGAGGTTTCTACATATTTTTACCTGTTAAAAAGGTTTTTAGTAGTTTGTCCTGACTCTTGTTGAGGGTTTAGGACAGAGGATGTCTCACCATGTTAAAGCCCTATGAGACAAATTGTTATTTGTGAATATGGGCTATACAAATAAAATTTGATTGATTGATTAATTGAATGTTGGAGCAACAAGTAAGTAGGCTATATATATATGTATATGCTTGAAAAAATGATTAAATGCCGTTTTTACTGCAGGCTGATATCAGCAAAATTATGTGATATTATTAGCGCAGCGCTTCAGCGTCCGGTGTGAACAGCCAAGTGCCGGTGATCTAGGGATTAACGCGGCGCTTCGGTGTCACATCGACACCGAAGCAGCGCTTCTAGGCCAATGGCTGTAGGGCACCCCTGCCCTACAGCCATTGGCCTAGAACTGTCACGTGCCCCACCCCGACCTGTTCACTGACCCTCATGACATTTCAATACTTTCTCCTCAGGAGAGACGCCATCTAAGGTTATAATACTTGGCCCCAAACACCTTAGAGATACATTATCTAATGATATAGCTGCGCTAGATGACATTGCCCTTGCTTCCAATGACACAGTCAGGAACTTGGGAGTGATCTTCGATCCTGATTTGTCCTTTAATAGTCACTTAAAACTAATTTCTAGGACCGCCTTTTTCCACTTGCGTAATATCTCAAAAATTCAACATGTCCTTTTGCAAAAAGATGCAAAAAAACTAGTCCACGCCTTTGTTACATCGAGACTGGACTATTGTAATTCACTATTATCAGGCTCCAGCAGCAAGTCGTTAAAGACTCTGCAGCTGGTCCAAAATGCCGCAGCACGTGTCCTGACGAGAACTAAGAAAAGAGAGCACATTTCTCCAGTATTAGCATCGCTACACTGGCTTCCTGTTAAATCTAGAATAGAATTTAAAATTCTCCTCCTCACCTTCAAGGCCCTTAATGATATGGCGCCTTTTTACCGTAAAGAGATGTTAGTTCCATATCAACCTACTAGAGCACTCCGATCCCAGAACTCAGGTTTACTTGTTGTCCCTAAAGTCTCTAAAAGTAGAGTAGGAGCCAGAGCTTTCAGCCATCAAGCCCCACTGCTGTGGAATAATCTCTCACTTTCAGTTCGGGAAGCAGACACGCTCTGTTCGTTTAAAAGTAGACTCAAAACCTTCCTTTTTGATAAAGCTTATAGTTAGAGCTAATTAGTGCGGCAGAAAGTAACTTGTCCTATGTTCTAAAATAGGCATAGAGGTATTAATATCTGATCTACTGAGTGGGCCACATGGTTTTCATCGTACTACCATACAAACCAGTAACCAGTCAGATTTACCTTGAGCCTCAGTGTAGCCTCAAGTTCGGCCTGTATCATTGTATCATTGATTACAAGGCAAAAACCCCTGATGACGCTAAAGCGCAAAGGGAATTCATGACACAAGACACAAGGAGCTTCTCTTTCCAGCTTCTCCTTCCTTTTCTCCATACTTATCACATCAAAGTAATTCATATCTCATCAGTACATGTTACTAACTTGACCCCTTTTCCCGGAGTTTCTGTGCCTTATCCCCCTCAGATGCAGGGCCACAGCTGGGGCCGCACCATGGATTATGATTGTGGATCGCGCGTCAGAGGTCTCAATGGTGGATCCAGTTTGGTGGATTCTGTATCGTGTCAGCTGATCGTAGTGCTAATGGAGGATCCTTTGTCGCGTTGGCATCGGATGATGAGGGACCACGACAGAGGCGGCAGCTGATGACGGATCCTAACTGGCGGCAGTGGACAATAACTGTCGACTATAGTGGATCCCATCTTGATGCTGGATCGTGATCTTGCTGGCTGCTGACCAGAGACTATGATGCAGCAGGACTGCTTGACATATAGTATTGAAGTTATCCTTCAACATGTTTCCCCTCATCATTGCTGCTGAAACCTTTCTCCTGATGATGTTCTCCTCTACACATCTGTGTCACTTGTGTCCATCCTGGGAGACGGATCCTCACATGTGTCTCTCTGAGGTTTCTACGTGTCTTCACCTGTTAAAAGGGTTTTTAGTAGTTTGTCCTGACTCTTGCTGAGAGTTAAGGACAGAGGATGTCTCACCATGTTAAAGCCCTATGAGACAAATTGTGATTTGTGAATATGGGCTATACAAATACAATTTGATTGATTGATTGATTGACTTCGCACTACGTTACCCATAATTCATCCACACACATGTAGACCAAACAAGCGACGTATTCCAAGTGTTTTCTTCTCTGGCCAGTGGCTCGGCTCAGAGGCGTAGTGGGGGGGCTCAGCTCACTGGTTATCTTGGCTCGCTGTCTGTCGGTAACCAGCCGTCCGATACCGCTCCGTGGATAAAGAGGAGGAGAAGTTTCTTTACTTGGAATGCGGCCACTTTATTTCTCGGATAAACAGCAGGACCAACACTCGCATCCCCTTTAGGTGGTCCGTCACTTCTTGTTATACACACACTTTGAGCGTCTTTTCCCACAATACCCAGGTGCACTACGTCACACACTACACACTTTCCTTAAAGGGGCAGGCCACACCTGCAACACAACAGCTCTCGGTCTCATATACAAATGGCAAGAGAAAGAGACGCAGACTCAGCAACTACATCCGATGCACCTTATTATTATCTGAGGGATCTTTACACACTGTCTGATAAAGATTCCGACAGTAAAGGCAAGGGGTAGCGATGGATACAGTTCTGTAAAAAACAAGTCTTTCTTTCTCACTTTCCACCTTAAAACTATGAAATGAACGTGAACTATTCATGTTTACTTGTATGAACTGAACTTTGAACTAGTTCATGAGAGGTGTGAACTTTCACAACACTGGTGGAGACACAACCAGGTACTCACATGCCTTGCAGCAACAATAGACACAAACAGAACTTCTACCAATGCCTTGACATCAAAAACATCAAACGCATTTTCAAGGAAAACTTTTGTCTGTGAGGGGGAACAGGGACAGAGAGGTTCTCCAAGTCAGAGACTGGAAGATGTTGGTGGACGTGGGCCTGCGGCTTCTAGTCCAATCACATATTGTTACTACCACCGTAAGACAGGATCTGATACACTGTTCCAACATCCTGCTCGTCCTCTACTTCGTAGAATTAACCCAAGTTTTTAACGTCCTCAGCTGGAGGAGAGAATTCAGTATAAATTTGGTAGCTACAGCTTTGTGCCCTTTCACGCAACAAGCATACAGATCTCAACATATTGCTTTGTAAGCTCTCTGTGTCCATACACAAATAAAAGTTGAATGAGTTACCTGCATGCTCTTCACTTTCTGGGTCTCTTGTAGACATGGTCAAAGCCTTCCCTTAATTCCTCTGTGCGTCAAAATCTGGAGAAAAATGTATATTAACTCTTAAGTTTTACAGAACAATTGTTTACAGAATCAAACAGTTTATTTTTGGATTAGTTTGTGGCCAAGATGTTTTAGAATTGAATTGATTTTGGTTACCAACTACAGGTGGAAATCACAAATCACTTTGTCCATTTCAAAGATTAATTGTCCGACTTGCAGCACTGACCAGGATTGTGTTTATTTGAACCTGTTGCTAGTCTAAACGGTCAAATTACGTTCAGTACATAACTACAAAAATATTTCTCATTAAACTATCAATTGTATTTTGACTTTCATCATTTTCTTAAGGAAGTCCTGTATTGTACGGATGGACCAAGATTCTGTGTGACCTGCACCCACTGAGCCTGTTATGAAAGCGAACCTGCACTGCCCACAGAGAACTGCCTTAATCTGTGATCTGAACTGAAAAGAGTTTTTGTGGTGACAGTGGACTTTATGAAAAGATAGACAACTTGTCTCTACTTCCTCCCATTGTGAAAAACTGAGGCCAAAATATCTTTGTTGTGATGTAATTGATTGAAGCTCTGTACGTTTCTACCACAGTAAGTTGCTGTTCCTGTTTTGCATTTGTTGGAATGTACGGCGAGTTATGGAATTTTACTACTGATCATTTCCTCTGCTTATATATTTATTTAATTATTTATTAAGATTCATGTGATTCTAAAGGCCTTGGGGTCTCATTTACAAAACAGTGGGTGGGATTCATACCAATAGTGTACGTGCCCATAAAAGCCGGAAATGGAATACGCAAAAGAAAATTCCGATTCATAAAACCGTGCGCACACACATCTGAACAAAATGTTCACTTTATGAATCACAGTTCACCTGGAAAGTTTGTACGTGGATCTTTCTCCAAATCCGCCCTCCACATGCCAACTTTACACCATAAATGGTCAATGCAAAGCACGGCGTGAATATTAAATGATGCTGCTGACCAATGGGTTTCCACTGTGAGTCCTGACGGAGTCACCGCATCAAGCGATGCAAAGAGGAAGTGAAACTCTCTATCACTGTCATCGAGGTGTTTGTTAGTGAGGTGGAGGTGAAGAGCGACTTTATGGGAAAGCAGTGATGTCACTAATAAAGAAAATACACTGATACTCTGCCGCTGCTGCTGTGGATAACACACTGTGTGAGAGTGAAGAAGAGAGAAAGAACCGAGCCTGAAATAAAAAAATGATTAAATTAAAAGGTGGAGAAAAATAAAAAAACACCCTCTCAGATTTTGAGGGAACTTGTTGTATCTCCTGTTCGTATTTTCATCATCCAAAACTGCAGGATTATTAAATTCAGAGACAGCTGTGATGTCCTCAATTTATAGAATTTAACATAATTATTATGATATGCTCGTGTTTGTACTGGGATAGTTCGGTTCCGTCGGTCGATCTGTGTGATACTGGATTCATTTCAGCTCAGAGATCACAGATCACAGATCAATAGAATCTATATTAACTGATCAGACATCGATGAACCCTCGCTTCCTCCTCGTCCTTCCATTCACCTGCACACATCACGCAGAATCATGCACCTGTGTCACGTAAATATATAATCTTTTAATAATATCTTCTAACACTGTGCGTGTTTCATCAGATCGCTGCAGTGAACGTGACTGAGCCATCAGGAACACATAGCGCACAGGAGATCACAGGAAATGAAGAAACTTATTAACAAATAATATCCCAGAGAGGAGGTGAGGATCCACTGATGTGAGGGAATCGAACCGATGCTCTAAATAAATAAATACTGCCGTGACAGTGGAGCGGGGTTCTGCTCGATGTGTGCAGGTGAATGGAACTTATAAATGAGACCCTAGATCTTTCAAAGAACTATTATCATAGAAAAACTGATATTGCATTAAAATATGCATGTAAGTATTCACAGGAATCTACCTGTAAGCGCTCCTTCTTCCGTGTTCATTCCAGACATGGTCTGACTTCTCCTTGTCGTCCTTGACTCCCTTGTGCCTCAGAACCTGGAAGAAAAATAAAGAAAAATAAATTTCTCTAGTTTCAGAACCAATGTTATTATCAGACATTCAAATCAGGTCAATCAAATCATTAAACTAAGTATAAATAGTCTGTCACTGATTGGATGTGGTTACCGCAACATATTTAAATGAAAACCCAGAACAAGGTTATAACATGTTTTCAGCATGTAAACTAAAACGTACCTGACATGGTGCAACGGGAGAGTGTGCAGCTGCTCGTGTCAGCTCTGCTCTTTATACTAGACAATCAGAACCGAAAGCATTTGATGCACTGGAACAACAGGTTCATATAACTTATCTTGTTCTCTCCTATCTGTTAAATATGTTACCTTATCTTACTTGAGGTTCAAAATGTCACCAACTGATCCTCACAAAGATATCTGTACAGGAGCACACACACATACAAACAATACACATGTCGGGAGGCCGGCTATAAATTAATCGAAACCTCCATAATCATAAAGATGTGTAGATTTTAAGAGAACACCCCCGCGATGTGTTCTTTTATGGTTGGAGGAAGTAAATTATTGACTGAAATGATAATCATAGGTCGAGGATGCGTCAAAAAAGGATCCATGAGTCCAAGGTGCATTTTGTGACTTTTATTAATATTTGAACCCCCCCATACCGGTTATTATGAAACAATAACTGAAGGCGAAATAAGCAATTACCAACAAAGGATGAACATAAACTTTGTTTCCCACAATAATCAAACACAGAAAATGTAAACAAATATGAAGAAACCTTCTTGTATCTTGTCTGAAATCAGTCAGAGGCTACAGTGCTCTCTTCTGTTCCACTGATATACATATACCTTCTATATAAACGTCACATATTGATGTCTATATGTATCAAAACTTTGATTTGTTGTGCATTTTGTGTGCAGGGTATGAATAGATAAACAGGCAAAATTAGCAATAATAAAAAATAAAACATTTAAGTAATTGATACATATGAAGTACAGTTTAAGGCAAGGGTTAGTGATGGATAAAGCCAGTTGAGATTAAATCAGATGAAGAACACCCGCGGCCACATCTCGGCAAGAAGTTTGTAGACTAGTGCTCTAAAGGTGGACCAAAGTTTAACCAAAAGTTTAAATATACAGTGGGACAGCGTCATTTTAACTTTTTATTTTAGCTGTCATGTGGTTCATGTCTAGATCCCAGAAGTTTTGAAAAATGTGAAAATGTTGTCATATTCGTTAACATTTTTCTGTGTTTGATTTTTGTGTGAAACAAAGTTAATATTCATCCATTGTTGGTAATTGCTTATTTCGGCTACAGTTATTGTTTTATAATAGCCGGAGTTGGGACCTGGTATTTGTGAACTACCGTTCGGCCTACATGTGAAGTCAAAAGCCTAAAGTCCTTTGTTCTTTATTTTGAAATGTCAAATCAGACAGGAGCAACTTGATCAGAAGAGGAAATTCTCCTTGTTCCTGATGGTTTCTCAGGATTGGAAGGAGTGAGACGACCACAAAATTCTCCTCACTGCTCAACTCTTTGTTGTCTGACATTTAAAAATAAAGAGTAAATAAACCTCAATTACTTATATGTTGATGAAAATTACTTTTATGTGTCATAAATCCTTTAATATGGTAACAAACCTTTTTTAACAGTAATGTTTGTAATGGAAAATTCCACTGATCAATGTCTTACCACTGGTTTGACTGTTATTTGTGCACTTAGCGGATGCAACCTCAAATTTCATGCCCTTACTTGGTAATTTCGCCTCCTGTTGATCTTTACCTGTAGTCATCCTTGACCTGTGGACATCATTTCAGTGAATGATTTACTTCCTCCAACCATAAAAGAACACATTGCGGTGGGGCTCTCTTAAAATCTGCTCATAAAGATGTGAAAACACATGCGTAGTCAAAAATTATGGAGGTTTCGATTTATTTACAGCCGGCCTCCCGACATGCACATATTTACAAGAATATAAAAACAATTAATTTAAATCAAAAACATAGGAAGAAAAAATACTGATGTTTACAAATAATTAATCTCCGACATCAGCTATGAATAGGACCCGTAAGACGGTTTGATTCCTCTTTCTGTAGGAGTGCTGCCAGACTGCAGATGTTTCCTGTCTGACTCTCTGTTATGTTTCCTGTTTGCTACAATGTATAAAAACCTTCCTTTTTAACTATTCGTTGTTGCAGCCTAACAAGTTGTTGCTGACTGTGTAACCCTCTGCAGAGCTCACAATTAAAAGACAACTCCGGTCTGAGAAACTCTTTATTTCACATTAAGATAAATTTCCACTTCATGTTTAACAAGTAACAGCTAGAAAAACTTGTGTCATCCCTGACATATTGGTACTTTGGAAGTACTTCATGTATCTAAAAAAAGAATTTGCTTTGCTATACAGCCCTGTACCTAAGTACTAAAGATCATGACACTGACGCTTTACATCATGATGTTGAAGTATTAATATAGACATCAATGTGTAATGTTTATAAGGAAGGTATATGTATATCAGTGGAACAGAAGAAAAGACTTTGGCCTCTGACAGATTTCAGACAAGATAACAGAAGGTTGAAAAAAATTGAAATTTTGTCCTATTTGTTAACATTTTCTGTGTCTGATTATTGTGTGAAACAAAGTTAACATTCATCCATTGTTGATAATTGCTTGTTTCGGCTCCAGTTATTGTTTTATACTAACCGGTATGGGTAGTTCAAGTATTAATAAAATGAACGTTGGACTCATGGATCCTTTTTTGACGCATCCTTGACCTGTGGACAAAATTTCAGTGAATGATTTACTTCCTCCAACCATGCAACCTGCTCATAAAGTTGTGAAAACACATGCGTAGTCAAAAAATTATGGTGGTTTCGATTAATTTACAGCCGGCCTCCCGACATGCACGTGGACATATTTACAAGAATATAAAAACAAATCATTTGAAATCAAAAACAGAGGAAGAAAAAATACTGATGTTAACAAAAAAAACACCAAGACTTCATCCCTAACTCACACATCAGCTCTGATGTTACCTGCTCTGTCAGACTCACACCGGGTTCACACCGGACGCGGAAGCTACGCCGAAGCGACGCGCCGTGCTAATAATATCACATACTTTTGCTGTTATCAGCCTGCAGTAAAAACGGCATTTAATCATTTTTTTGAAGCATATACTTACTTGTTGCTCCAACATTAAGTGCAACAGCGTCCCAACATGTGCCTTTTTTCCTAATATGTGCTTAGGATCATACAACTCACTGTGCTTCTCCACTTCAATTATTAATTTAATGTCATCCATCCTCAAGAACTTCTCAGCTGTTTGCTACGTTCAATGTCGGGTTTGGAGGGTAAATTACGTATTCTCCACTTAAGCCTATGTGGAGAATACGTTGTGCCCCCCCCCCACCCCAAAGGTAAGTATGGGAATGCATATTTAATCATTTATATCATATAAGATATGTCATCAATATCGTCTAAAATCATTTTTCAGTGTGTTTACTGGCACGATACGCTTGCGTCAAGCGAAAAAAATAGACTCGACGCCGAAACGATCGCAGCACGGCGCTTCAGCGTCCGGTGGGACCAGCACAAAAGTTTAACATGGGAGTGGATGGGAGCCAGGTGGCCTTCTGGCTTGGCGCTGCGCTTCCCGTCCGTTGTGAACCCGGCTTCACACTCCTGCCAGGGGCTTGAAGCTTCCCTTTTATACATTGAGCCCCTCCCACTGAGCTTAGTTACCAAATTAAACAACATTATGAGCAAAACAAGTGCATGGAAACAAAAATAACTGGTGAAATCGCTGATAAGTCAGTGAGTGATTTTGTGTGCGTGTGTGCTCCTGTACAGATATCTTTGTGAGGATCAGTTAGTGACATTTTGACCCTCAAGTAAGATAAGGTGACATATTTAACAGATAGGAGAGAACAAGATAAGTTATATGAACTTGTTGTTCCAGTGCATCAAATGCTTTCGGTTCTGATTGTCTAGTATAAATAGCAGAGCTGACACGAGCAGCCGCACACTCTCCTGTTACACGATGTCAGGTAGGTTTTAATTTACATGCTGGAAACTTAGTTTAATGATTTGATTGATCTGATTTGAATGTCTGATATTAACAGTGGTTCTGAAACTAAAGAAACAACATGTATTTCTCTTCCAGGTTCTGAGGCACTGTTACGTGTGTGGTTGTTTTCCTGTGTCTCCCCTCTCATTCTCTGCAGGTCTCACACCATTGGCTGTTCCTCCACCATCGTCCAACCCCCTGTCCAATCTGGGAGCTGTCTGTTGGCCAATTAGTGTCGTCAGGCCTTGATAACTTGCACCTGTTTTGTCTCCATGGAAGGAGGCCATTGTCTGCCTGTGTGTGGGCTGTGTGGAGCTGTTGCTTTTTGTTTGTGAGATGCCACCGGGGTTTAGGTGAATAGGTAAGACACCCTTGGGTTTACACTGCCCTCACGTAGACCATACTCTGTTATCACATCAGGTTAGGAGCGGGGCCACCCTCTGTATGTATTAGCTAGGTTGTATGTGTGCACTAGTTAGTTGTCACTTTATCTTGTTTTCTTTGCTTTGGCTCCGCTTATAGTTCCCTATTCCCCTTGGCGGATCGCTGGCTAAATAAAACACACTTACTGATCCAGTTTGCTGTTGTGCCCTGTTTTGTTGTTCTCCGAGTCAGCCTAACAGTAACATGTGTTATGGTTCCCCTACTCCCCCCCTAGACGTAGCAAGCTAACATCCTGGAGCCGTAACATATTTGGGGGCTCGTCCGGGATCCTCATTGTAGGACTCCACGTCGGGCTGGCTTAGAGGTGTTCGATGCAGGTGTGCACATAGTGTAGCTGGTTTGTGTGTATAAGATAGGCAGTAGTTGTTTTTGTAGGGCTCGTTATGGAGGCTTTTGATTTGGGTGTCTTTTTGGCTGATCCGTCTATGGATCGAATTGACAGATGCCGGAAGGCTGATTTATATGCCATAGCGGCTCATTTTGAGTTTCCAGTTCAGGGGACCCTGCTCAAAGCGAGACTTAAGGAGTGTGTCGTGGATATGCTGGTGGGCAAGGAGGTGCTTGGTGTGAATGCGGCTTCTCCTTGTAGTGATGATAGGGAGGACATGCAGGCTGGGGCAGAGGCTAAGCCACCCGCTACCTTACCACGCTTTAATCCGTTGTCACCTACTTTATTAATGTCGTCTCAGGACGCCCGTCTGAAAGTAAGGTTGGCCCGCTTGCAAATGGAGGCTGAGCGTGGAGAGAGGCAAGCTGAGCGTGAGCACCATCTGGAGATCCGACGGATTGAGGCAGAGAAGGAGGTGAAACTACGGAGGTTGGAATTGGAGGCTGCAAGTGCAGCACGTTCACCCCAAACCACCCTCTCTTCTCCACTAGCTAGCTCATTTTGCACATTGGATGTGACTAAACAAATGGCGTTGGTTCCGCAGTTCCGGGAATCGGAAATCGATTCTTATTTTGGTGTGTTTGAACGCATCGCAGTTTCTATGCAGTGGCCTAAAGAGGTGTGGCCCCTCTTGCTTCAGTGTAAACTAACTGGTAAAGCTCAGGAGGTGTTGGCGTCCATTTCGTTGGCGGACAGTCTAGATTACGAAATTGTTAAAACCACTGTTCTTCGTGCGTATGAGTTAGTACCTGAGGCATATAGACAAAAATTTAGGAGTTGCAAAAAGTCTCCTGATCGTACTTTCATGGAGTTTGCTCGAGAGAAGGCCACCTTGTTTGATCGGTGGTGCACCGCCACTAAAACTACAGATTTTTCCTCTCTTCGAGAATTAGTCCTGCTGGAGGAATTCAAGAATAGTGTATCAGAACGTATAGTAACATACTTGAATGAGCAAAAAGTGGTGTCAATGTCCCAGGCAGCTGTATTAGCGGACGAGTTTGTACTCACCCACAAGCCCGCTCATTCGTTCTCTACCTCTCCAACCACTCAGTTTCGCAGGTCAGTTTCGCTACCTTTACGTTCTAGGGAGGAACGGGAGTGTTATTATTGTCATGAATTTGGCCATTTAATTGCTGACTGTCAGCTTCGTATGAGAAATCATCCACCGCCCGTTCAACAACAAAAGGGGGTTGGGTTGATAAGTACAGTTTCTCGCTCTGTGGCAGTTATGCCGAATGTGTGCATTTCTGACCTTCCTGACCCCAGCTACAAACCATTCATTTTGAGTGGTCTTGTGTCACTGACCGGTGATCCAAAGGAACAGCAAAAGGTTCAGATTCTCCGTGACACTGGGGCGGCCCAGTCGTTTATCCTCTCTGATGCAGTGCCATTGTCAGGTGATTCATTCTGTGGTTCCAGTGTTTTGGTTCAGGGCATAGAGATGGGATTTGTGCCAGTCCCCTTGCACCTGATACATTTAAAATGTGATTTAGTCAGTGGAATTTTCAAAGTCGGGGTATGTCATAACCTGCCGGTAAAAGGCGTTCAGTTTATCATGGGCAATGATATTGCTGGAGGCAGAGTGCTGCCTATGTTGGAGGTATTGGACTGTCCCGAAGCTAACGCTGAGGATGAGTTAGCCGAGAGATTCCCTGGGATTTTTCCGGTGGGGGCTGTTACACGGGCGCAGTCCCGACCATTGAGTAATGTGGTTGACCTGTCTGACTCCTTTCTTGTCCCAGTGGGGGACGTAAATGAGGTTACTGGTTCTACCTCTGTGCCCCCTCCACAGCCTGATAAGAACAGTGCCGTTGAGAGTGCTGGCCTTAGTCTCGACCCATTGCCTCTACCGATAACTCGTGATAAGCTGGTTGCTATGCAAAAGATAGATTCTACACTGGAGCAGTGTTATGGGAAGGCTGTTACTCCGGGTGGGGATATCGACGGTAAGGTGGGTTACTTCCTAGATAATGCTCTTCTCATGCGTAAGTGGACTTCATCTCTTGATTCAGAACGTGACTGGAGTGTGATCTATCAGATTGTAGTGCCTGTTGCATATCGACAGGATATTCTATCACTTGCTCATAGTCACGTATGGTCTGGTCATTTAGGTATCACGAAAACCTATGACAGGATTCTAAGGCACTTCTTTTGGCCTGGACTGAAACGTGATGTAGCTGCATTCTGTCGTACTTGTCATACCTGTCAGGTCACAGGAAAACCAAACCAGGTTATTCCACCCGCTCCTCTCTGTCCGATACCCGCGTTAGGTGAACCTTTTGAGCACGTGTTAGTTGATTGTGTTGGCCCATTGCCTAAGTCTAAGACTGGTAACCAGTTTTTATTGACGATTATGTGTGTTGCTACACGGTATCCTGAGGCTATTCCCCTTCGGAAAATCACTGCTCAGGCAGTGGTCAAGGCTTTGGTTAAGTTTTTCTCGACGTTTGGGCTCCCGAAAGTGGTGCAAACTGATCAAGGAAGTAATTTCCTTTCTAACCTTTTTGAGCAGGTGCTGACATCTTTGTCTATTACACACAGAGTTTCCAGTGCCTACCACCCTGAGTCTCAGGGTGCTCTCGAACGTTGGCACCAAACGCTTAAATCCATACTGCGAAAGTACTGTCTCGAGACCGGGAGAGACTGGGATGAGGGTGTTCCTTTTGCCTTGTTTGCGGTTCGTGAGATCGTTCAGGAGTCCTTAGGGTTTAGTCCGGCTGACCTTGTTTTTGGACATACGGTACGCGGCCCTCTCAGAGTTCTGAAAGACCAGCTTATCTCGGGTAGTGCTTCTTCTCAAAATGTGTTAACTTATGTGAGCCGGTTCCGTGAACGGTTGCACAGTGCCTGTGCCCTCGCTAGGGAAGCTCTGTCCGCCTCACAGAAGCGGATGAAGCGTCACTTTGATGAGAAGGCTGTCCCACGTTCACTGCAGACGGGTGACCAGGTTCTAGTTCTGCTTCCCATTCCCGGATCCTCCCTCTCTGCCCGTTTCTCCGGTCCTTATTGTGTGGGACGGAAGTTGAGTGACACAGATTATGTGATACAGACCCCAGATCGGAGGCGCAAGACAAGAGTTTGCCATGTTAACATGCTTAAGTTGTATCATGCAAAAGTTACTCCTCCTGAGGACTCCGTAGAAGGGTCTACGGGTCCCACAGTCAAGTCTGCCGTTCCAGCTGTATTGGTTCCAGGCTCCTACCAGGTTCCTGAGGGTGACGAGGATGGATTGGAGTTGCGGAGTGCTCCTCAACAGACCCCTCGGTTGTTGAACTCTCGGATGCTGTCATCTCTGGACTCGCATCTGGCCTATCTGGATGAGGAACGTAGGGCTGACATGGTAGCCCTAATACGTGGGTTCCCTTGTCTGTTCGGTGATGTTCCTTCCCTGACCAACGTTTTGAAGCATGATATAGATGTGGGAGGTGCAGCACCTATCAAGCAGCATCCATACCGCATTAACGCTACGAAAAGGTTGATCATGTCGCAGGAGGTGTCTTATTTAGTAGAGAATAGTCTGGCGTCTTCGAGCTCTAGTCCTTGGAGTTCACCATGCCTCTTGGTACCCAAGCCTGATGGCACGTTCCGTTTCTGTACGGATTATAGGAAGGTGAACGCAGTCACGGTTCCTGACTCGTACCCGTTGCCGCGTATTGATGATTGTGTGGACACCATTGGGTCTGCCCGGTATGTGACAAAGCTGGATCTGTTAAAGGGATATTGGCAAGTCCCACTTACTGCTCGTGCTTCGGAGATCTCCGCATTTGTCACTCCAGACAAGTTTCAGCAGTACTCAGTGATGGCGTTTGGGATGCGGAATGCACCTGCCACTTTCCAGCGCTTAGTGAATATTGTTTTAGCTGACGTCCCACACTGTGCTGCTTACCTCGATGATGTAGTTGTGTATTCGTCTGATTGGGCTGCTCATGTAGATACCTTGACAACAGTGTTCCAGCGTTTGGCGAGGGCTTCCTTGACGCTGAATTTGGCAAAATGTGAGTTTGGTAGGGCTACCGTTACTTACCTTGGTAAACAGGTTGGGGGTGGTGAGGTGCGCCCCGTGGAGGCTAAGGTGACTGCTATCACTGCCTTCCCAGTGCCCATCACCCGGCGTGAGCTGCGCCGCTTCTTGGGTATGGCTGGGTATTATCGTGGGTTCTGTAGGAATTTTTCCTCTGTTGTCGCCCCTCTGACTAGTCTGCTGAGCCCCTTGGTCCCGTTTGCGTGGTCTCCAGATTGTCAACACGCTTTTGTTTCTGTTAAGACTCTGCTATGTAGTACCCCTGTTCTGGTGGCTCCTGACTTTGAGAAGCCATTCAAGATGGAGGTAGACGCATGCAATGTAGGTGCCGGTGCCGTTCTTATCCAGGAGGATTCCAACGGGCTGGACCATCCGGTCTGCTACTTCTCACGGAAGTTCAATGAGTGCCAGACACGGTACTCTACTATTGAGCAGGAAGCTCTGGCTTTGCTGATGGCACTCCAGTTTTTTGAAGTTTATTTGGGATCGAGTTCTAGGCCAATTGTGGTCTACACGGATCACAATCCGCTGGTTTTTCTCCACCGGATGTATAATCAGAACCAGCGCCTCATGCGGTGGGCGCTGATTGTGCAGGGGTACAACCTGGTGATTCGTCACAAGAAGGGCTCCGAGAATATGTGTGCGGATGCCCTTTCTCGTGTGTGATGTTTGCTCTTATGGGTGGGGGTGTTACGTGTGTGGTTGTTTTCCTGTGTCTCCCCTCTCATTCTCTGCAGGTCTCACACCATTGGCTGTTCCTCCACCATCGTCCAACCCCCTGTCCAATCTGGGAGCTGTCTGTTGGCCAATTAGTGTCGTCAGGCCTTGATAACTTGCACCTGTTTTGTCTCCATGGAAGGAGGCCATTGTCTGCCTGTGTGTGGGCTGTGTGGAGCTGTTGCTTTTTGTTTGTGAGATGCCACCGGGGTTTAGGTGAATAGGTAAGACACCCTTGGGTTTACACTGCCCTCACGTAGACCATACTCTGTTATCACATCAGGTTAGGAGCGGGGCCACCCTCTGTATGTATTAGCTAGGTTGTATGTGTGCACTAGTTAGTTGTCACTTTATCTTGTTTTCTTTGCTTTGGCTCCGCTTATAGTTCCCTATTCCCCTTGGCGGATCGCTGGCTAAATAAAACACACTTACTGATCCAGTTTGCTGTTGTGCCCTGTTTTGTTGTTCTCCGAGTCAGCCTAACAGTAACATGTGTTATGGTTCCCCTACTCCCCCCCTAGACGTAGCAAGCTAACATCCTGGAGCCGTAACATATTTGGGGGCTCGTCCGGGATCCTCATTGTAGGACTCCACGTCGGGCTGGCTTAGAGGTGTTCGATGCAGGTGTGCACATAGTGTAGCTGGTTTGTGTGTATAAGATAGGCAGTAGTTGTTTTTGTAGGGCTCGTTATGGAGGCTTTTGATTTGGGTGTCTTTTTGGCTGATCCGTCTATGGATCGAATTGACAGATGCCGGAAGGCTGATTTATATGCCATAGCGGCTCATTTTGAGTTTCCAGTTCAGGGGACCCTGCTCAAAGCGAGACTTAAGGAGTGTGTCGTGGATATGCTGGTGGGCAAGGAGGTGCTTGGTGTGAATGCGGCTTCTCCTTGTAGTGATGATAGGGAGGACATGCAGGCTGGGGCAGAGGCTAAGCCACCCGCTACCTTACCACGCTTTAATCCGTTGTCACCTACTTTATTAATGTCGTCTCAGGACGCCCGTCTGAAAGTAAGGTTGGCCCGCTTGCAAATGGAGGCTGAGCGTGGAGAGAGGCAAGCTGAGCGTGAGCACCATCTGGAGATCCGACGGATTGAGGCAGAGAAGGAGGTGAAACTACGGAGGTTGGAATTGGAGGCTGCAAGTGCAGCACGTTCACCCCAAACCACCCTCTCTTCTCCACTAGCTAGCTCATTTTGCACATTGGATGTGACTAAACAAATGGCGTTGGTTCCGCAGTTCCGGGAATCGGAAATCGATTCTTATTTTGGTGTGTTTGAACGCATCGCAGTTTCTATGCAGTGGCCTAAAGAGGTGTGGCCCCTCTTGCTTCAGTGTAAACTAACTGGTAAAGCTCAGGAGGTGTTGGCGTCCATTTCGTTGGCGGACAGTCTAGATTACGAAATTGTTAAAACCACTGTTCTTCGTGCGTATGAGTTAGTACCTGAGGCATATAGACAAAAATTTAGGAGTTGCAAAAAGTCTCCTGATCGTACTTTCATGGAGTTTGCTCGAGAGAAGGCCACCTTGTTTGATCGGTGGTGCACCGCCACTAAAACTACAGATTTTTCCTCTCTTCGAGAATTAGTCCTGCTGGAGGAATTCAAGAATAGTGTATCAGAACGTATAGTAACATACTTGAATGAGCAAAAAGTGGTGTCAATGTCCCAGGCAGCTGTATTAGCGGACGAGTTTGTACTCACCCACAAGCCCGCTCATTCGTTCTCTACCTCTCCAACCACTCAGTTTCGCAGGTCAGTTTCGCTACCTTTACGTTCTAGGGAGGAACGGGAGTGTTATTATTGTCATGAATTTGGCCATTTAATTGCTGACTGTCAGCTTCGTATGAGAAATCATCCACCGCCCGTTCAACAACAAAAGGGGGTTGGGTTGATAAGTACAGTTTCTCGCTCTGTGGCAGTTATGCCGAATGTGTGCATTTCTGACCTTCCTGACCCCAGCTACAAACCATTCATTTTGAGTGGTCTTGTGTCACTGACCGGTGATCCAAAGGAACAGCAAAAGGTTCAGATTCTCCGTGACACTGGGGCGGCCCAGTCGTTTATCCTCTCTGATGCAGTGCCATTGTCAGGTGATTCATTCTGTGGTTCCAGTGTTTTGGTTCAGGGCATAGAGATGGGATTTGTGCCAGTCCCCTTGCACCTGATACATTTAAAATGTGATTTAGTCAGTGGAATTTTCAAAGTCGGGGTATGTCATAACCTGCCGGTAAAAGGCGTTCAGTTTATCATGGGCAATGATATTGCTGGAGGCAGAGTGCTGCCTATGTTGGAGGTATTGGACTGTCCCGAAGCTAACGCTGAGGATGAGTTAGCCGAGAGATTCCCTGGGATTTTTCCGGTGGGGGCTGTTACACGGGCGCAGTCCCGACCATTGAGTAATGTGGTTGACCTGTCTGACTCCTTTCTTGTCCCAGTGGGGGACGTAAATGAGGTTACTGGTTCTACCTCTGTGCCCCCTCCACAGCCTGATAAGAACAGTGCCGTTGAGAGTGCTGGCCTTAGTCTCGACCCATTGCCTCTACCGATAACTCGTGATAAGCTGGTTGCTATGCAAAAGATAGATTCTACACTGGAGCAGTGTTATGGGAAGGCTGTTACTCCGGGTGGGGATATCGACGGTAAGGTGGGTTACTTCCTAGATAATGCTCTTCTCATGCGTAAGTGGACTTCATCTCTTGATTCAGAACGTGACTGGAGTGTGATCTATCAGATTGTAGTGCCTGTTGCATATCGACAGGATATTCTATCACTTGCTCATAGTCACGTATGGTCTGGTCATTTAGGTATCACGAAAACCTATGACAGGATTCTAAGGCACTTCTTTTGGCCTGGACTGAAACGTGATGTAGCTGCATTCTGTCGTACTTGTCATACCTGTCAGGTCACAGGAAAACCAAACCAGGTTATTCCACCCGCTCCTCTCTGTCCGATACCCGCGTTAGGTGAACCTTTTGAGCACGTGTTAGTTGATTGTGTTGGCCCATTGCCTAAGTCTAAGACTGGTAACCAGTTTTTATTGACGATTATGTGTGTTGCTACACGGTATCCTGAGGCTATTCCCCTTCGGAAAATCACTGCTCAGGCAGTGGTCAAGGCTTTGGTTAAGTTTTTCTCGACGTTTGGGCTCCCGAAAGTGGTGCAAACTGATCAAGGAAGTAATTTCCTTTCTAACCTTTTTGAGCAGGTGCTGACATCTTTGTCTATTACACACAGAGTTTCCAGTGCCTACCACCCTGAGTCTCAGGGTGCTCTCGAACGTTGGCACCAAACGCTTAAATCCATACTGCGAAAGTACTGTCTCGAGACCGGGAGAGACTGGGATGAGGGTGTTCCTTTTGCCTTGTTTGCGGTTCGTGAGATCGTTCAGGAGTCCTTAGGGTTTAGTCCGGCTGACCTTGTTTTTGGACATACGGTACGCGGCCCTCTCAGAGTTCTGAAAGACCAGCTTATCTCGGGTAGTGCTTCTTCTCAAAATGTGTTAACTTATGTGAGCCGGTTCCGTGAACGGTTGCACAGTGCCTGTGCCCTCGCTAGGGAAGCTCTGTCCGCCTCACAGAAGCGGATGAAGCGTCACTTTGATGAGAAGGCTGTCCCACGTTCACTGCAGACGGGTGACCAGGTTCTAGTTCTGCTTCCCATTCCCGGATCCTCCCTCTCTGCCCGTTTCTCCGGTCCTTATTGTGTGGGACGGAAGTTGAGTGACACAGATTATGTGATACAGACCCCAGATCGGAGGCGCAAGACAAGAGTTTGCCATGTTAACATGCTTAAGTTGTATCATGCAAAAGTTACTCCTCCTGAGGACTCCGTAGAAGGGTCTACGGGTCCCACAGTCAAGTCTGCCGTTCCAGCTGTATTGGTTCCAGGCTCCTACCAGGTTCCTGAGGGTGACGAGGATGGATTGGAGTTGCGGAGTGCTCCTCAACAGACCCCTCGGTTGTTGAACTCTCGGATGCTGTCATCTCTGGACTCGCATCTGGCCTATCTGGATGAGGAACGTAGGGCTGACATGGTAGCCCTAATACGTGGGTTCCCTTGTCTGTTCGGTGATGTTCCTTCCCTGACCAACGTTTTGAAGCATGATATAGATGTGGGAGGTGCAGCACCTATCAAGCAGCATCCATACCGCATTAACGCTACGAAAAGGTTGATCATGTCGCAGGAGGTGTCTTATTTAGTAGAGAATAGTCTGGCGTCTTCGAGCTCTAGTCCTTGGAGTTCACCATGCCTCTTGGTACCCAAGCCTGATGGCACGTTCCGTTTCTGTACGGATTATAGGAAGGTGAACGCAGTCACGGTTCCTGACTCGTACCCGTTGCCGCGTATTGATGATTGTGTGGACACCATTGGGTCTGCCCGGTATGTGACAAAGCTGGATCTGTTAAAGGGATATTGGCAAGTCCCACTTACTGCTCGTGCTTCGGAGATCTCCGCATTTGTCACTCCAGACAAGTTTCAGCAGTACTCAGTGATGGCGTTTGGGATGCGGAATGCACCTGCCACTTTCCAGCGCTTAGTGAATATTGTTTTAGCTGACGTCCCACACTGTGCTGCTTACCTCGATGATGTAGTTGTGTATTCGTCTGATTGGGCTGCTCATGTAGATACCTTGACAACAGTGTTCCAGCGTTTGGCGAGGGCTTCCTTGACGCTGAATTTGGCAAAATGTGAGTTTGGTAGGGCTACCGTTACTTACCTTGGTAAACAGGTTGGGGGTGGTGAGGTGCGCCCCGTGGAGGCTAAGGTGACTGCTATCACTGCCTTCCCAGTGCCCATCACCCGGCGTGAGCTGCGCCGCTTCTTGGGTATGGCTGGGTATTATCGTGGGTTCTGTAGGAATTTTTCCTCTGTTGTCGCCCCTCTGACTAGTCTGCTGAGCCCCTTGGTCCCGTTTGCGTGGTCTCCAGATTGTCAACACGCTTTTGTTTCTGTTAAGACTCTGCTATGTAGTACCCCTGTTCTGGTGGCTCCTGACTTTGAGAAGCCATTCAAGATGGAGGTAGACGCATGCAATGTAGGTGCCGGTGCCGTTCTTATCCAGGAGGATTCCAACGGGCTGGACCATCCGGTCTGCTACTTCTCACGGAAGTTCAATGAGTGCCAGACACGGTACTCTACTATTGAGCAGGAAGCTCTGGCTTTGCTGATGGCACTCCAGTTTTTTGAAGTTTATTTGGGATCGAGTTCTAGGCCAATTGTGGTCTACACGGATCACAATCCGCTGGTTTTTCTCCACCGGATGTATAATCAGAACCAGCGCCTCATGCGGTGGGCGCTGATTGTGCAGGGGTACAACCTGGTGATTCGTCACAAGAAGGGCTCCGAGAATATGTGTGCGGATGCCCTTTCTCGTGTGTGATGTTTGCTCTTATGGGTGGGGGTGTTACGTGTGTGGTTGTTTTCCTGTGTCTCCCCTCTCATTCTCTGCAGGTCTCACACCATTGGCTGTTCCTCCACCATCGTCCAACCCCCTGTCCAATCTGGGAGCTGTCTGTTGGCCAATTAGTGTCGTCAGGCCTTGATAACTTGCACCTGTTTTGTCTCCATGGAAGGAGGCCATTGTCTGCCTGTGTGTGGGCTGTGTGGAGCTGTTGCTTTTTGTTTGTGAGATGCCACCGGGGTTTAGGTGAATAGGTAAGACACCCTTGGGTTTACACTGCCCTCACGTAGACCATACTCTGTTATCACATCAGGTTAGGAGCGGGGCCACCCTCTGTATGTATTAGCTAGGTTGTATGTGTGCACTAGTTAGTTGTCACTTTATCTTGTTTTCTTTGCTTTGGCTCCGCTTATAGTTCCCTATTCCCCTTGGCGGATCGCTGGCTAAATAAAACACACTTACTGATCCAGTTTGCTGTTGTGCCCTGTTTTGTTGTTCTCCGAGTCAGCCTAACAGTAACATGTGTTATGGTTCCCCTACTCCCCCCCTAGACGTAGCAAGCTAACATCCTGGAGCCGTAACAGGCACAAGGGAGTCAAGGACGACAAGGAGAAGTCAGACCATGTCCGCAATGAACACGGCAGAAGGAGCGCTTACAGGTAAATTCCTTTGAATACTTACATGCATAATTTAGTGCAATATCAGTTTAGCTATGATAGGACTTTGAAAGATCTGGGGTCTCATTTATAACCGTTGCTTACGCACAAAACGGGGCCTGAAACGTGAGGACGCCACTTCTCACGCCAACGCAGGGATTTATAAAAACAAACTTGACGGGAAAATTTGCGTCTTTCCGCTCAAACTCTGACCCATGCGTACGAACGTTTTGGAGACGGGAAAGTGGCGATGCAGACGTGAGGTGGTGAACTGAAGCCAGATCATAGATCCAATTCCTAATTTACATTAAAACCAACAGCTTAGTTTGGCTCGCGCGACCTATCTGCTCCACACGAGCCTTTCAATTAAAAAATATATATAAAACAACTTACAGCAAATTATGTTCAGATTCCATTTAACAGCGGAGTTACGGAGCTGAGTCATTAATAGGTTTTAATAATAACTTCTAACACTGAGTGTATCATCAGATCGCTGCAGTGAACGTGACTGTGCCACGAGGAGCACAGAGCGCACAGGAGATTACTTACAGGAAATGAAGCAACTTTCCAAATAATATCCCAGAGGAGGTGATGATCCACTGATGTGAGGGAATCGGTCCGATGCTCTAAAGCAGCGGTCGCCAACCCGCAGATCGAGACCTCCCAGTCTTCACTGTCGATCCCCCAACTCTCTGGACTCACTGGCTGTCGTCGCTGCGCAGATCCTCTGTGTGTCGGTTGTCTGTTTTTCACACGCGCTGTGTGTCCGCCTGCTGGCGTCTGAGCTGCTGGTTTATCTCAGCATTTCCTTCAAGAACAAGTTGGTTTATGTACCAAACTAAATGTCAGGTATGAAGATGCGCATTTTTCGGTCTGTTGATAACAATCAAAGCCCTGTTGGAACAAATAAGTGAATTCAGAATGTGAAATCCTGGAGTGCTTTCACTTTGAAACGTGTTCGGGAAGTGATGTGAATACGTTTGTGTCATAAACAGATAAACATGTTGGTTCACAGAAGAATAAACTGAGAAAATGATCTTTCACCAGAGTTTTAATGTTTTCTGATGAATTTATGTCTCAAACAAATGGTTGCAACACTTTCTGTATGTCTTTTCAAAATAAAAGCACTCCAGCGTTTCTGTTAATGGAATCCATTCCCTTGTTTAAAAAGTATGTTTTATTGTGAAATATTTGCAAGCGCAGAAGATGCACAGCTACAGACTGCGTAGTTCTGGTATTTATTTGAGTACAAGGGACTTCTTTCATACAAGGCAATAATCATATTTGTGGCCATATCCAACTAAAGCCTATTTGTAAAAACATTGTGCTGCAGTAGCAGCTCCTCTGCAGAACATGATGTGGAACTGAGAAGCTACATATTGTAACTATGAATAGATATTCATTTGAATATTGGGAATTGAATAGAAAAAGTTGCATAACTGCCTCTCTTTGTGTATATGTATTTCTTGTATATTCAGCCTTTAACACAAATTGCAAAAAATAATAATAATAAATCTGACCCTCCTAAGTTGGTTTCTTGGAAGATATCAGGGTGGTAGATCTGGTGATCTTGGGTTCGAGGAGGTTGGTGACCACTGCTCTAAATAATGAAATACTGCTTGACACTTGTGCATGTGTGCAGGTGAATAGAAGGAGGAGGAGGAAGCGAGGTCTGATCAGCTAACATAGATTCCGCTGATCTGTGATCTGTGAACTTTGTGCTGAAATGAGTCCAGTATCACACAGATCCAAACCATCCCAGTACAAACACGAGCATATAATAATAATTCTGTTAAATTTTAAAGATTGAAGAAATCTCAGCAGTCTCTGAATTTAATAATCCTGCAGTTTTGGATGATTAAATTATTTTTGCCTCCACTTTTGAATTGGATCTTTTTTTTATTTCAAGCTCGGTTCTTTCTCTCATCTTCACTCTCACACAGTGTGTTATCCACAGCAGCAGCAGCAGAGTTTCAGTGTATTTTCTTTATTAGTGACATCACTACTGTCCCATAAAGTCGCTCTTCTCCTCCACCTCACGAACAAACACCTTGATGTCAGTGTCAGAAAGTTTCACTTCCTCTTCTCATCGCTTGATGCCGTGACTCCGTCAGGACTCACGGTGGAAACCCATTGGTCAGCAGCATCATTTAATATTCATGCCGGGCTTTGCATTGACCATTTATGGTTGAAAGTGGGCGAGTGGAGGGCGGATTTGGAGGCGGATCCACGTACGAACGTTTCCAGGTGGACTGGGATTTATAAAGTGAACATTGCGTTCAGGTGTACGTGCGCACGGTTTTATGAATTGTCTTTTTTGTATTCCATTTCCGGCTTTTGTGCGCACGTACACTTTTAGTATGAATCCCACGCATTGCTTTATAAATGAGATCCCAAGGCCTTTAGAATCACATGAATCTCAATAAATAATTAAATAAATACATAAGCAGCGGAAATGATCAGGAGTAAGATTCCATAGCACCGAAGATATTTTGGCCTCAGTTTTTCACAATGGGAGGAAGTGGAGACATGTTGTCTATCTTTTCATAAAGTCTACTGTCACCACAAAAACTCTATTCAGTTCAGGTCACAGATTAATACAATTCTCTGTGGGCAGTGCAGGTTGGCTTTCACAACAGGCTCAGTGGGTGCAGGTCACACAGAATCTTGGTCCATCCGTACAATACAGGACATTCTTAAGAAAATGACGAAAGTCACTATACAATAGATAGTTCAATGAGAAATATTTTTGTGGTTATGTACTGAACTTAATTTTATGGTTTAGACTAGCAACATGTTCAAATAAACACAATCTGGGTCAGTGCTGCAAGTCGGACAATTAATCTTTGAAATGGACAAAGTGATTTGTGATTTCCACCTGTAGTTGGTAACCAAAATCAATTCAATTCTAAAACATCTTGGCCACAAACTAATCCAAAAATAAACTGTTTGATTCTGTAAACAATTGTTCTGTTAAACTTACGAGTTAATATATATTTTTCTCCAGATTTTGACGCACAGAGGAATAAAGGGAAGGCTTTGACCATGTCTACAACAGAACCAGAAAGTGAAGAGCTTGCAGGTAACTCATTCAGCTTTTATTTGTGTATGGACACAGAGAGCTTACAAAGCATTATGTTGAGATCTGTATGCTTGTTGCGTGAATGGGCACAAAGCTGTAGCTACCAAATTTATACTGAAGTCTGTCCTCCAGCTGAGGACGTTAAAAACTTGGGTTAATTCTACGAAGTAGACGATGAGCTTGGACCAGTGTATCAGATCCTGTCTTACAGTGGTAGTAACAATATGTGATTGGACTATAAGCCGTTGGTCCACGTCCATCAACATCTTCCAGTCTCTGGCTTGCTCTATCTGACCATTTCTGGTCAGATGACGGAGAACCTCTCTGTCCCTGTTCCCCCTCACAGACAAATGTTTTCCTTGGAAATGTGTTTGATGTTTTTGATGTCAAGGCATTGGTAGCAGTTATCTTTGTGTCTATGGTTGCTGCAAGGCATGTGAGTACCTGGTTGTGTCTCCACGTATACCTTTAGGAGAGACTTATTTTACAACCAGTGAGGATGAGGGTAGCGTACTGCTAGCTTCCATTCCCCACAGGTCCTTACAGCTAATCTGTCTTTTCTCTATGAGGTCCCATCTCATCCACTTCCCCTGTCTTGCTTGAGTGACAGCCTTCACACATCTTGCTGCCTCTTCCTGATGCCAGATTTCCAGGACTACCAATTGTCTCCGCTCTGAAGGAGTTGCCTTGTTCCACAGGGGACTAATCTGACTTAGGCCCAAACCTCCTCTTCCCTGTTTAACGTGACCGGCAATCTCAGTGTGCTTGAGTGCTGCTCTTACCTGTTGGGTTGCTTCTTTTGGTTTCCATTTCTGTCCTGTTGTCAATGATGGCTCAACAGCCCATATGTATTTGTCTCTGGACTCTGAGAGAGTCTCCAGCCTTGTTTTGGTGAATTTAAACTCCACTACAAGACATGAGAGAGGCAGCTCGAGGAGGACATGTCCCTTCAGGCCCATGTTGCTCAGACATCTGGGGATTCCTATACGTAACAATAAATAGTTTTGGTTTCATGTAAATTAAGTCTTGCTCCCAAATGTTATTCACAAGAAAGATTTACAGTGTGAAAAACTGCAAAATAACACATACCCAAACAACCAAACCAAATCAAATCAAATCAAAGTTTATTGTCACATGCACCAATGACAGCGTCATCGGAGCAGTGAAATTCTTGTGACCTGGCAGGCAGCATATACGCAGTAGACAGGCTTTACAAAATGAAAAAAATGACATAACATATAACATAGTCAAATTAAGCAGCAGTTTACAGAGTGAAGGAGTGTGGAATATTAAATTAAATAATATGACTATATGTGTAGTAAGTACCTAGTAAGTGTGACCTGTGATATTGTGACCTGGCAGGCAACATCTACTTAGTAGACGGGCTATACAAAATAAAAAAAAATAAAAAAATAACAGACCATATAACATATAACCTCTAACAAATAACATATAACATAGCAAAAGGAAGCAGCAGTTTACCGGGTGAAGGAGTGGGGAATATTAAATTAAATAATATGAATATATGTGTAGTAAGTACGTAGTAAGTGTACTTGTATGGGTGGTGGAGCAGAATGTGAATGGTAACTGTTCCGAGGGTCAGTGTTGATTGTTCAAAAGCCTTACGGCCTGGGGGAAGAAGCTGTTTTTGAGTCTGGTGGTCCGTGCTCGGATGCTCCGGTAACGTCTGCCAGACGGCAGCAGTGTGAGAATTCCACAGCCTGGGTGGCTGTGGTCCTTGATGATCTTCCGGAGATGGCAGCCGATCATATGCTCTGCAGGGCCTTGCGATCAGCAGCAGAGCAGCTACCATACCAGGCAGTAGTGCAGCCTGAGAGGATGCTCTCAATGGTGCACCTGTAAAAGTTTGTCAGTGTTTTTGCAGCCATGCCAAACTTCTTGAGTCTCCTCACGCCGGGTTTACTGCGTAAGCGCAGCGCCATGCCTTAAATAACAGCTGACTCCCATCCACTCCCAGGTTAATCCTCTGTGTCGGTCCCACAGGACGCTGAAGTGCAGCGCTGCGCCAAGGCAGCCTCGCGCAGTGCAGCGATTGTTTCGGCGTCGAGTCTATTTTTTGCGCTTGACGCGAGCATATCGCTCCGGGAAACACAGCAAAAAATGATTTTAAACCATATTGATGACAAATTTTATATGATATAAATGATCAAATATGCATCCCATAGTTTGTATTCCCCTTCTGTTGTCCTGGAGTTTTAATTTTACCAATTTTACCGATCACATTATTAAATGTCCCCCTCTGCCCCCCCACTACAGCCACACAAGCAGTCATAAAGATAAAAAGAGAGGGGGCGCTTTCTGATTACTTAATAAACAGTGAAGGCTTCTAAGTTCGAGCACAGGCAATCATAATCCAGCTGTATTCACACACTTATGCACAAATAATCACAGACTACAGATACTTTAATTACAAAAGCATTTATTAAAAAGGGGAAATAAAGTTATAATGTTATTCAATGATTCATCATTTTAACGAGCTCCGATATTTCAAAGATAAACACAGCAGCAGCACTTATCACAATTCAGAAAATACATGTAACCTGCGGTCTACCTATGTATGTCTGTCTCTATGTGTGTGTGTGTCTGTGTCAAAGTGTCTCTCTGTGTGTATGTGTCTATGTGTGTTTGAAATAAAGTTAGTGTTATTTAATGATTCATCATCTTAACAAACTCCCATATTTCAAAGATCACAACAGCAGCAGCATTTATCACAATTTAGAAAACACATGTATTCATCTATGTGTATCTGTGTGTGTGTGTGCATCTGTCTGTGTCTATCAAAGTGTCTGTGTGGGTGTGTGTGTGTGGATGTATGTGTGTGTGTGTGTGTGTGCGAGAGAGAGAGAGAAAAAGAAGGGGGCGTGGCGATGACGCAGTCACGTAGTGACATCACATCTAAGATGGAGGCCGACAATGTTAGGCTTAAAACTACAAAACAAAATGGCGGGTTCGTTATGAATTTAGAGCCAGAATTGAGGGCGGGTCTAGAGATGAATTCTCTCCAATGGCCGCCAGACCACGTGTGAGACACAAGGAGGAGGCAGAACAAAAGGGTTCTTTGTTCTAGTTTAGTTTTGGCTTCAAAATGGCGGCCAGATGCGTTCAGGCCCTTTAAATATAGATTTAACTATGTTACATGAACTGTATTCTAAATACAGATCGGAACAGGTGTATAGGTCGGTTCAGAAGGAGAGAGAGAAAGAGAGAGAGCGAGAGAGAGAGAACAAAGCTCTTAAAAATACGCCGTAGATAAGTTTAACAGTGATTTAACCACTCAGCCCTCAAACGAACGTTGTGGGCACACAGACGTTAACAGTGCGGCCGGAAGCGCTCCTCGCGGCCCTATTCACTGTAACACAAAACATTTCCGTCAAACCGGAACCGGAAGTAGCGGCTCGGAGTAGCCAAACACTGGAGACTCAGCGGTCTCCTACAAAACAAATATACTCAAGTATTAAATAATACGCTACGTATTTAACTAACATCTGCCCAGACAATAAAGCCTCTTACTGTGACTGTGATTTCGTGGGTTGCGTGCGCGTTCCGCGCGAATAGCCCGGAAGTCCAGTGAATAGCTCGTAGTCTCTTAGGCGGGCTCCCGCTGTTCCGCCTGGAGCAGCGGGCGTCGCGCAGGACTGAAAAAGAGCGGATTTTCTCCTGCTGCCTCGACGGGATGACGTCGTCCTTCTTCTTCAGGGATGTGCAGCTGCTTGTAGCCGTTGTAGCTCGTATGGAAAAAGAAGAATAGTAAAGTCCGTGTCTCACTCGTCTCGCAAGTGAGATTCCTGTTTGGTCTTTTCAAGTTAAAACAGGAAAATGTCCTTTCAAAATAAACTGTCGACTGAGATAACAGAATAAAGGAAATGAAATGAAATGAATAAAACAAACGTCTTATCGCCTCCATTAGCTTGCTGAGTCGTGTAGTTCGGCCTCTGGAGGTCGAATACGACTTGAGCAGTGGAGAGAGAGAGAGTCTCTTAAAAAAATACCGAGTTAACTAGTAAAACCCCTAGGGGCCTTGTTGTCGCTTGGGCATCTGAGTGAAGAGAGGAAGGTTTCTGTGAGCTCAGCCTTTTTAAGTCATGTTCCAGGTGACTCCCCCCTGGGAGGAGGGGTCAGGGGTCAGTGTGGCCTTCGGCCAATTGAAAGGTCAGAAGTCAAGTCTCAGGGAGTGGCTTACAGTGGGGGACCCAGGAATTGATTTTCTCTCACATGGAGATAAGATCTCCATGCTGGAATTTTATTGTGAGGGGTTTCCCTAGGCTAGTGTCACGCTTTATGACTCATTGTTGGAAACTCAGATCACTGGGGCCTCTTCCCCAACATGTGCATGGTTCTGTGGTTGTGCTCTGTGTCTGACCCTGCGTCTGAGTCAAAAAGATCATCATTCCAATTAAAAGAAACAGTTGTAGCATTATTGATTCTATAGACTATACAGCTAATATTAATTCACAAGATATTGGTCAAATATAGTCATAAGATAAAGAACAAATCATAGATATCTCAACAATAGGCGTTCTCATCATTGTTAGAGATGAGACCCAGAATGGTAGTGTCGTCTGCAAATTTGAGGATGATGTTGGAACTGTGTGTTGCCACACAGTCCTGCGTGAACAGGGAGTACAGGACGGGACTGAGTATGCAGCCCTGAGGGGCCCCGGTATTCAGGGTCAGTGAGGAGGATGTGTGGTTGTCCTATTGAAGTCACCAACAACAATAGAGACTGCCTCAGGGTGTGCATCCTCAAGTCCATTAATAAATCCGTACAGATCCCCTAACGGGCACGTTTTGTCTGCCTGCGGTGGAATGTAAACAGCTGTGATTATAACGGAGCTGAACTCATGGGGAAGGTAAAAAGGGCAGACTTTTACCGATAGCAGCTCCAGGTCTGGTGAGCAGTGTGCTGAAAGCGCAAAAATTTTCGAGCCCCAGCGAGAGTTCCGATCAAGCATACCCCTCCACCTCTGCTCTTACCCAACTCAGAGGTTCTGTCCTGCCGGTAGATGGAAAAACTGGCCGGAGTGACGGCCGAATCAGGCACCATAGGATCCAGCCAGGTCTCAGTGAACGCCAGCACACAGCAGATACCGGCGCGCTTCCCTCACTTCTTTCTCCTCCGGCGAGGTATTGGTAAACAGAGAGGCGGTCAAAAACTCTGTATTTAGCGCAAACGTATTTCAAAAGGGTTAGTCGATCATACCGTATTAGCGACAGTGCAGTGTGTACAAAAAATAATAATAGGAAACATAAAACTGCGTAGTGCATGCGGAGTCATTGTAAGTGCAACCTTTCTCTACGGCGCGCCAGTTAATCCATATACAACCCAATAGGTGGTGCCAGTCGTGAATTTCTAAAATGTATGTTCTCTTTCTCTTTGACAGCCCTTTTGAACTTTCTCGTCAAACTTGGACTGAAGGACTTTTATCCCAACAAGCTCAATCTACGGTCTCTCTTTGAGATCAACAAAAATAATATTGAGGAAAAAGCTGTTTTATCACTGGAGGAAATACCATGGAGTTTCCTCAGAAAACTGTTGCAAATGAATGCAGAATGCAGGAGCTCAATAAAATCATCAATCAGGCCAAAAGAAAACATTGAGGAAGACAATGATCTCTTTGATGAAGACCTTGACAGCGATGATGACTCTAGAGACGATGAGGTTAACCCCCTCGACCTCATAGTCGCTCTCTTCCATTGCGCTGACAGCTTCCTGCAGCAGGAAATGGCCCTCAAGATGTCAATGTGCCAGTTTTCTCTTCCACTGCTGTTGCCCTATGGCCACAAGAGTCAGTGTACCCTGATGCTGTGGGCTCTGAGAGATATCGTCAAAGAGTGGCGTCCACATGATATGTCTGAATCAAGAGGGTTTGTTGAAGACAACATTGTCCAAGCAAAAATACCATTCTTCTCCTTTGTGAGGCTGAAGAACAGCAGTTTATCCAAGTCCCAGATTTTGAATCATGTCCTCAGCAGAGGGCAACAGAACTGCAACATCTTCATACACAGAGATGTGAAAGGGGGTGCAGTCAAAAGAGAAATTGCAGATGGGCTTGTTGAGGTTAGCTGGTACCTTCCCTGCGGTAATGAAAGTTTAGATGTTTTCCCAGGGCCAGTAGCCTTCGCAAATTTGCGAGGGGACATTAGTGAATCACTCACACAATTCAACTTTCTCTTTCAAGTATCAACAGCTACCTTTGTGTTCCTGGACAGTGTTGAAGAGAGTGAGCACAGGAATCTATCGTCTCTTCAAGATGTGAAATCCAAACTCTTCTTTGTCATTAATCGAAAGGGAGGGAATGCCAGTGAGGAGATGATGTCTGTGCAGAGATTGGTGGATGAGTTAGGTTTACCAAAGAACAGAGTGAAGGTAAAAAACCAGAGGCTTAATGTGGCAGATTTCTCAGAGAAACTTTGTGAGGTCATCAAGGCATCCCTGTTAAATATGAAAGACACCATGAGCATTGAAAATATGGTTGGAAAAGCTGTTGAATTTGGTCTGTCTGTGGACGAAAGCAAAACTGTCGCACAAAGAAAAGCAGCTGAGGAGATCATGGACGGCATTAGAGTGCGAAGTATACCAGACTATAAAAAACAAAATCTGAGTTTGCAAGGAGCGAACTGGAAAAGGTTGTCAAAGTTAGAAAAGGAAGAGTGTAGACTGAAGACATCTGGTGATTCTGGCCCTGAAGAATATAAATGTCAACTACAGGAAGAAAAAAGACAAATCAGACAGAAGCAACAAAATTCTGACGCCTCCAAAGGAATGAAGATTTTCATCAAGTGCTTATCTACAAATGACAAAGAAAAAAGAGATGTTTTCCTGAAGTGGATGAAACTGAAGTTTAATACACATTCACGAGTCGAACTCTCTAAGTTACGTCACAAATTCAAAGAGCAATGCGAGAAGAAAGACACCAAACTCATAGCAGAGTTACACCAAGCTTTGGTGGACAGCTCTTTAGGAACAGAGCATTACATGAGAGAGATGGGACTGATCTACGAGTTCTCAACCAGCAGCTCAACAACAGCTGATGAAATATCCCAGCTCCCTGGTTTGGCAGCTGAAATGCTGTTGGATGGATATCCTTTAAAGCTTTTGGACGGAGATGCCTCCAACGTCCCAGAGAGATGGGTGACAGACGTACTGATGGAGCTTCACAAGAAGGTTGGACAGAGGAGCAGACTGTTGGTACTGACTGTGTTGGGTGTTCAGAGCAGCGGTAAGTCAACGCTCCTCAACACCATGTTTGGTGTGCAGTTTCCTGTTAGCAGCGGCAGATGCACAAGAGGAGCTTTCATGCTCTTCCTCAAAGTTGGAGAGGATTTGAAAAGCGAGTTAAACTGTGATTTTATTGTCCTCATTGACACAGAGGGTCTTAAGGCTCCTGATCTGGCACAACTAGAGGACAGTTACGAGCACGACAACCAGCTAGCAACCTTTGTCATTGGCTTGAGTGATGCCACCATCATCAACATCGCAATGGAAAACTCAGCAGAAATGAAAGATGTCCTGCAAATTGCAGTGCACGCATTCTTGAGGATGAAGGAAATTGGAAAAAAGCCAGTTTGTCATTTTGTTCACCAGAATGTTTCATCAGTTTCAGCTCATGCCAAGACCATGACAGAAAGAAAACATCTCCTGGACCAACTCAATGAAATGACTCAAATCGCAGCTGAAATGGAAAAGAAACCTTCTATCAAAGAGTTCACAGATGTGCTGGACTATGACATGGACAAGAACAACTGGAACATCCCAGGACTCTGGCATGGAACTCCACCAATGGCCCCAGTGAACACAGGTTACAGTGAAGCTGTAGCAGATTTCAAGAGAAACCTTTTGCAAACAGTGAAGAAGGACCAGTGCAATGAAGTGTCTCAGATCCCAGAGTTTTTGGAATGGATGAAGAGTCTCTGGAAGGCAGTGAAATATGAGAACTTCATCTTTAGTTTCAGAAACACTCTTGTGGCTCAAGCCTATGACAACTTGTGCAAAGAGTTCAATCAGTGGAAATTAGAGTTCAGAAAAGAGATTCTGACCTGGCAAACACAAGCAGAGGTAGAAATCTTGAATGCTGACAAAGAATCTGAGGTAGAAACTTGGAACAGATTAGTTGGAGGAAAAAAATCTGAGGTGTCAGACAAAATAACAGACCAACAAACAAAAAGGAGGAAACAAATCTTCGACTTCTACAAGATGACAGAGAAACAAGTTCATCTGATAGAGAAATACAAAGTGGACTTTTTAAACAGTGTCAAAGGCCTTGCAGATGAAATCAAACATTCTGTGTGGGTAAAACTGGATGACATCCATGACCTAAAACTAAGTTCAATAAAACTTCAGGACATTCAGAGAGAATACAAAGGTGTGATTGAACAGAAGGTCATGAAGCTTCTGAGTGACTGCAACGCGTCAACTCTGACTGAGGAAGATCTGACACAAGAGTTTGAAAAGATGTGGGCTGAAGCCACTGGAAACGTGTCCGGCCTGGAAGAGCGAGACATTGCAGCATGCGTCCTGAAGCAGCTGAGGAAAGACTTCTGTAATAGAAACGTCAATGAGGCTTTGAAGAAAGTAACAGACCTAAAGGAAATGGGGACAGGTCCATTTGAAACTAGACATGATCACGAAGACACTGTTATGCAGAAGCTCCAACATCTGCGGAAAAAAGATTTGCAGAGCGTTGCAGACAGAATCATTGACTCTTGTACAAGGTTTGTACGAGATAAGGTAAAGACCGATGGAGATTACCAGGACTCTTTCACAAAGGATCTTCTAGAACAAATTGATGAATCCCTTAAACAATGTTACGACCATCACAAAACAAATATACAGTTTGAGATTGACCTGAAACTTCACATTTGTGGAATTGCTGCAAGGGAATTTGGCGAAATGCACAAACGATTCTTGTCAGATAATAATCCTCACACTCAGCTGGAAAAATACAAGACTCAGTACCTGTCAGATTTTCTTGATTTATACCAAAACCAAGATCCCTGCCAACGCAAAGCAAAAGATTTTGTCCAGTCTTGTATCAAACCTGCTGTGAAACAGTTCATCTGTGGATCTCTGGGAGTAAACATTGTGGATGAGATTCTGACAGGTTCCCATTCAGCAGAGTATAGTTCTCGCACAATCTTCCAGTACAACATTCTGAAAGAGTTGCTGCAACAGGAAGATTTCAAGAGGTTTGTCAGGTACATTGCTAACTATGAAACATATGTTAAGGATTGGATATTTCAGCAAATCCTGCAAAAGATGTCAGTGGACAAAACTTTGTACAAACTGAAGAACAACAATCTACAAGTCATCTACAAAAAAATATCAGAAGCGATAGATCGGGCAGCAATAGGAGAGGATGGTGCTCCGCTGCCAGATAACAAGGAAAGCATCTCAAAGCTAATCAGCAACATGCGCCAACATTTGGTCAAAGACATCTCAGTTTCAGTGGAGGATGAAAAAAAACCCTTATTTCAAATCCAAAGCTCATGTCATTCATTCATCAAGTGTCTCAAGGACTCAATGAAGGAGCTGAAGGACCAACTGGAAGAGGAGTTCTCAAACTCTGATGACATCACTGAGACTCTGAACAAGCTTCCAATCAAACCACAGGATCAGCTTTTCAAGCGAGTGTTTGGTTGTGGACGACAGTGTCCATTTTGTAAGGCTCCCTGTGAGGCCGGTGGCAAAGAACACAAGCAGCATCATGCAGCCATTCATCGGCCACAAGGTCTTGGCAGACACCAGTATGAGTCAGGTGGGAGGCTGGTTAATTCACTGTGTACAACTGAAGTTCACAGTGATCGTTCATTCAGAAACTCAGACACCAAAGGGGAGTGGCATCCTTACAAGGACTACAACAAGTACTATCCAGACTGGATCATTCCTCCAGACCGCACCACAGAGGCATCTGACTACTGGAAGTACGTCCTGGTGCAATACAATGACAGATTTGCTGAAGAATACAAAGTCAAACCAGCTGATGTCCCAGAGGCCTGGAGGAGACTCACAAAGGAACAAGCTCTGAAGGGTTTGAACGACGCCTTCAACATGAAGTGAACAAAGTACAACTGAACCCATCAGGTAATTCAGTCCAATTTAATATTCAGCAATAGATTCACATTTACTTGGATGAAATATTACCTTTACTCAACTATTTTTTTACATAGACTCTGAAAATTGTCCAGACTTTGATTATAGGTATTTGTTTTCTTCCAGTTTCACATCTTACATTAGAAACGTCATCAACACGCCCAATCACTTTCTGTGAATGTTCAGGACATTTTCCTGCTGTGTTCTCACATTCTCTACGTTCTCACTTACAGCCTCTCCAGAAAGTCTCAGGAACATGTCTGGACCTCCGTGCAGGTCTGAAAGCAAATTCAGAGAACTACAAGTCTTCAGACTAATTCAGCTTCAGGAAAGATTACTATTTTTGGGGGAATCTGGGCAAGAGATTATTGTTTGGTTTGTTTTACTCTTGTGTATCTTTCTTGTTAATGTGACTAAACAACCAATTTGTTTCGGTGAAAATTAAGAAATAACAACAGAGTTAGTTTGGACGTCTGTGCATTTTCTTTTCTTTGCGACTCTTCGATGATTTATTTTTTGGTCGTTTTTTTACGGTGTCAACAGACACTCGCCCTCCAGCAGAACGACTTGATTGAATGAAATGACAATGATAGAAGAAATAAAAGAGAAATGTAAAAATGAATGTATATATGTATATTATGTACCTGTATTTTTGTTCCTTTATGTTGTCGTATGTTTGTGTATATGATGACTTATCTTTTATATAACTTTATGTAGTTCAGGGCAGAGAAACAGATGTGCATGGTGATGTGGATGATGAAGTTATGAATGTATTATCTCTATGTATGTAATGACTATAAAGAAAACAATGGTGATGTACAATACACTAAGACCATGTGATGAAATATTCAGTAATATACTGCCCTTTATATCGTTACTTTTATTTTTTAAGTTGTTTAAGTTTGCTCAAGCAAATATTGTTATTCACATACTGTTAAGGATTCATTTTTTATTCATATTATTCTGATTTAAAATGTTTTTTTCCATTATTTACGTACTCTGTTCTAAATGACAAGTGCAGTACCACGGACAATGATGTTGAAGCACAAATTGTCTTTTTACATTTCTTATTTTTGGGACTTTTTGCTCATGTTTAGATTTCGACTAAATAAGCGAATGACATTTGATAATGTGACAGATTTACAAGCTACAATAAATGATGAGTCAGTTGATCTCAGTTTGTGTTTGACTTTTTCTGATCACAAATGTTCTTTGCATAATGAGTAGAAATATTATGTAAAAGGACATATGAAATAAAACAATATGTTTTGAAATAAAGAAAATAGCAAAAACAATATTTGAATCATAAATTATCATATGATACCATGAATTTATTATCTGATGAGAGCAGAATATTACTGTATACTGTAAATATGTATTCTGTATATTACTGTATAAATGTGCTGAATATATGTACTGTGTATAAGTCAAGTAGAATAATAAAAAAATAATCTACCTGGAGAGTGACTTGTTGTATTAATTATATTATATTATATTATATTGTATTGTATTTTATTATATTATTTTATATTTTATTTTATTTTGTTTTATTATATAGTACAGATGTGTGTCTGTAATGTTGTGTTCTCTTGTCCTGTGTTGATTCTTCAGAATTATTCCTGAGTCGTCAAACTCTTATATTCTGTCACTTTTATAGTTTGTGTTCATCCTACCTGGTTTATCTGCACTGAAGATTTTATGCTCAATGTTTTTCATCAAATTAAAAAGTATCTTCTTTATTACTGTTCACCTGAGTGTTTTAATGGACATCTATGAGTGTGTGTAATGTGGTGCAGCTTCATAGAGCTGTTGGGCCGAGGTGAAAACTTAATTTTTCCAGTTTGGTGCGAATGTCATGAGGGGAAGTAAAAACAAAGATGTAAGAAATGAAGGAAAGAAAAAGGTGATTTCTGTGATTTTCTCTGCACTTACTTCACTGAAAGGTAAAATCTAAATGTGAAACGTAGATTCAGTAAGAAAGATAAAAGGAGATGAACAATAACTTCCTCTCAGGATGATGAAAGCACAAAACTCAAAATCCTACTGAGGTTAAATGCTTTTAATTACCTCCCACAACTGAGCGTCATCACTTGTCAGGAGGTGGATCCAGAAGAGCTGCATTCCTCAGCTTCACTCCTCTCCCTGGCTGCAGTGTGTCGGTAGGAGGAGGGTTCGAGTCCCAGCCGCTCTCCAGACTGAGCTCCCGACGCTGAGGAAAATCATCAATGAAACTGAGAGAAGCTCGAATCCACAGGTGAGTGTTCCAGCTCCTCTCTAACTGCCCTGTCACACGTTTGGAAGGAACAGAGTTAAACTGAAGGAAATGTTTTCACTGCTGATTCCTGTTTCTGAGATAAACAACAGTTGATTTGTTTCAGGACATATTTCATTTAATGAATGAGGCCTGAGTCAGACCACATGTTCAATGGACACAAGACCAGAAGCCAAAGGTACACCCCTGAGGTACTGTTTATTTCTCTTTATGAGACATACTAAACACTACACTTCAAATTTGATAACCCTTATGGACAACAATCATTTAAGTTACAACAACTTACCAGTTCCATGGAGCAGCATCAAATTTCGCTGTGCCACCGCAGACATGCTAGCAGTCACAGACCCAATCTGAGATCTGATTATTCTCCACGAGGAATTTGTTCAAGTGGAACGTCTGATAAAAATAAACTCCATAAAAAATACCCTGCACCCAGAGATCCTGTAGGTTCAGGATATCACTTCCACAGTCTCTGTGCAGCAGCAGACACACAACAGAGCAGCAGAATTGTGTCAGTGAGTGGTGATAATAAGTCACTAAATATAACAAGTAAGAGGACGACTTATTAGATTCATCGTTACATCACAGAAAAGGATCCTGATCATTTTAGACCTTCACAACTTGAAAAGAGGAACACACACACACAGACACACTCTCTCTCTCTCTCTCACGCACACACACTCACACAGTCTTTCTCACACACACAGTCTCTGTCCACACAAACTCACACACACACACACACACCTTTTGTCTATATTAAAACATGCTCTTATCTTTAAAAACCTGTTGGACTTTCTGTCAAAAGTGGGACTGGAGAGATTTTATCCCAGCAAGCTCACTCTGCACTTTCTCTTGGAGATCAACAAAAACAGCTTCTATGAAGAACCTGGAGCGTCAGTGGAGAAACTGCCCTGGTGTTTTCTAAGAAAACTGTTTGAGGTCAATGCAAAATGCAGAAGCTGTCAACATGAATCAAACACTAATGAGGACAAGGTTATCGTTATTAATTGAATTGTTAATCAGAGTTCCAAATTGTTGTTACTTTACTTTCATGAGACTAAATCAATAAATTGTCTTTCTTTTCCCTGCCTTTGAAAGGTGGTGCCCCGAGGTAACTTGAATCAATTACAGTTATTATTTAATATTAATATATTTTATATTAATATTCAATATTTTATTTTGATAACCAAATGTATTGATGTGTTATTGCACAACACCAGTATGGGGGGGTTCAAGTACTACAGTTTTCGATTGCATAAACACTAAAATCCAAAGTATAACACAATTATCAAAACCTTACACTCAGGGAGCAAATCATGGGCCCAGATCTGCACCACTATAAGCACAATGTCAGCCTCACACTTTTTGCAAAACAATACACACAGTGATTTGCAAAACACTAAACACAGTTGTATACATTAGAGGTCTTCAACGTTTTTCAGGCCAAGGACCCCCAAACTGGTGGAGAGATGGAGCAGGGACTCCCTACTATATATATATTGTATAAAATTGTGTTTTATATTAAACTGGGCATAGTGCCATGTATAAACATAGCTACCCTGTTATTGTGCATTCAATACTTAGCTATTCAAATATTACACAGGTTCATATATTCATGTTTTTAATTTAAACATGTGCAAGGTACAGGGTGGCCATGCCATTGACATTTATAAACATAATTCTTGCATACAACAATGAGCTAATAAAGTAATTCAAATGATGTATGTTTTTATTTTAAACATACATGTAGAAGAGACAGTGAATCCTCAAGCCATCTGTGGATAGCGCATGTGGGAGTGGATATACTCCCACATTAGTGAGATGTCGGACCGGACCCTGATAGGCAGCACACCACTTATCTAACCTTGGACGGATGGAGGTTGTGAGGCAGAGGTTCAAATCAGCCTCACAATATGTTGGATGCATGTTAATGTGTGTTTAAAGACATTTAAACTTGTGGGAAAAAAATTGGTTTGAAAATGAATAAAAACAATTTTTTTAATTCATTTTTTTTTTTAAATTGTCTTATCAACCAAAGATTTCGCGACCCCCCTGAAGTACCTTCGCGGACCCCTGTTGAAGACCTCTGCATTAGACACAGAAGTATATCAAGATGTCACTTCCTTGCAATTCCAAAGCACTGCCTGTCAAATGACCCCCCCCCTATTAGCCGATTGGTTCAACAGCCATCAGGTTCTCAAACACATGATTTCTTAATTGTAGACACACCGATCAGGTTTAAGAACTATACAAATGCAGCAGATGAGTTCACCTGACTTTAACCAAAATGGAAGGAGTCAGAATAAGAAGAGTGAGGGAGAGAGGGGGAATCCACAGAGGAGGAGAAGGCTGCGGCATTAGTATGTTGAGGGATGTATTGTTCTCTTTAGCACTGTGATGTTGCATACTGCACACGTAACCTTTATAATGTAAATGTACTGTATTCCAGACCTAAGCTGAACTACACAATCTTGTCTTTCACTGTATTTCTGAGACAGATGGATGCTGAGAAAATCCTGCATGAATTCATATATATAGATGAGGCAGGTTTCAACCTGACAAAAGCAAGAAGGAGAGGCAGAAATATCATTGCCCACGGGGCTATAATCAGTGTCCCAGGGTAACGTGGGGGTAAAATCACCCTTTGTGCTGCCATTACACAGAAAGGCGGCCTACTCCAGTATGGGCCCTTGCAACACACCTCACATTCTCACATTTTTGGACTGATTGCACAACATCGCCACAGCAGTAAACCACATGCACCAGATGCAATACGTTGTCATCTGGGACAATGTGTCATTCCACCGCTCTGCTCTGGTCCAGAACTGGTTTCAACACCATCCACAGTTTACAGAACTATACCTTCTACCATACTCTCCCTCTCTAAACCCAATCAAAGAGTTTTTCTCTGCATGGCGGTGGAGGGTTTACGATCTCCGGCCCCAGGCTCAGGTAGTCCTCATTGAAACCTGAACTGGATACAGAATTTTCTGCTTGTCTGATATTCGTTAGGTTATAGGTTAGCAGCAGCAGTGAGTAACTGGTTCAAACAGAATTACAGTTTTTTTTTTCAAAAATGCACACAGAAAACTCAAAACCTCACACACAAAATGTTAAACCTAACCCTAACCTGACACTCCCTTTGCAAGATGGCTCTTTGCCATCAAATCTCTTCACTGTTCACAAAATAGACCTTGTGTTACCATTTGGTACACACAGCCATATTTTCAAATGACACACACATACCATTTATTGATTACACACAACTAAGCATTTGCTTGCACACTTCCAAGCATTTACAGCACACTGAAGTGCAAAATTGAAAACACAATCATCGGAATGGAACACACCATATGAATGACAATGACTCTGGAGATTAGCCATTTCTCCTTTTGTAAACTGTCTCAGTGTAGGCCTCCTTTTTCATAGTCAAACATAAAACAGCACACAAATATGCAGCAAAAAAAGGTTTATTTCAGTACACACATGTTTCATCCACATGGCATTCCTATGAAGAATACGGTCCAATGTAGAGGAACTGACGGTATGGACGTTTCTAAATGTAGCATGGTCAGCCAGGATCTTTGTTTTTATTTTTGTGAGTGTGATAGAGTTGTTCTCACGAACCATATCTACAATTTCAGTCTCCTGTTCGGCTGTGAACATGCGTGTTCTTCCTCCACGGTGTGGTTCTCTTTCAGTCCTGCAAAATATAAATACTGTGAGCACACTGTATTCTATTCTATTCCATTGTTCATCAAACAAAACAGAGGCTGAAGACACTTTTATGCTGCAGTCCTGATTGCAAATTGCTCAACAGACCTGAATGTTTAGAGATTTGAGTATTTGTGTGTTGTAGGTTGATGCTTTGATATTTTACTTGAGAAGTGTGTGCAACAACTGAACATTGTGTGTAGTGTTTTGACAACAAGGTGATGTGTAATTGAAATCAGAGTGTAAAGAAGGAAAGTCAGAGTCTAATGAGATAAGGGAGTGTGAAGTAGTGCCAAATTGGGTTAAGCTATTGGTACATGAAGTGAATGTTGTGCAAATTGTGCCGAATTTTTGCTTTTTGTGTGTTAACAACTGAGAAAAACTGGTGTGGAGGGCCATCTAGTGGTGAAGTTACATATTACAACCAGCTCTGATTCCTCTGGAGCTCTGTCTCCACTCTGCCTCCCAGCAACAAGGCCCAGTCAGAGCCGCTCTACACACAAGCTGCTGCTGCTTCAGCCTCTGGATCCTCAGGACACAGCTCAGCCTCCGTCCACACACACTGTCCTCTTCACACTCACGTCCACTAAGACTCTACCCACCTGTTGAGAGAAGAAGACATCAGTGTTTCCAGAGACTCACTTCATCAGCTGTGAGTCAGTGATGCAGCTCATCCAGTAGAAAGAGCAGCAGGGACTTCAGTCCTGTTCAGAGGTGGAGCAGCTTCCTCTCTGCTTCATGTTCACGTGTTGGAATGAACACGCTAAGAGCTCAGTGTGTGTCCTGATGATGGTAAAAGCACGGTCACGGTTTAGTTTTCGACCTGGACTTTGGAACAGCAGGATCCACCTGAGGATCTAAGGCTGCGTGCAGGAACATACAGGCTCAATAATTCTGTGATGTAGTTTGGGGCCAGATGCTTTAAAAGTGATCAGTAAAATCTTAAAATCAATTCTAAAACGGACAGGGAGCCAATGGAGAGAAGCGAGGATTAGGAAAATGTGATGTTGATGTTTAATACCAGTGAGAAGCTGCTGCGTTCTGAACTGGTTGGAGGCAGGAGAGAGACTTTTGGCTTCTGCCAGAGAGGAGGGAGTTACAGTCGTCCAGTCCAGAGAAGACTAGTATAAAGTATAAAGGATTAAACTTCACTGTAAATTAAACTGAGTCCATGTGTGAAAATAAAGGACTTTGACTAAACATCATTGTCTCTGTTTCCAGACCTGAAGTCTGAGTCAAGTCAAGTTTCTGGGTGAGTCCATGTGAGAATAGAGCAGGTGAATGTCCAGAGGATTCACAGAGAGCGAGTGGCTAAACGTGTGAAACCAGTGAAACCATCTCTGCTGACGACACCTTAAACTGGAGCTGAGCAGATTGTTCCTTCACCAAAATGACTCATGAGGAAGTCAAGGTGAAGATGATGAAGATGATGAGGACGTGTGCGGGATGAGAGCTGGAGCTGGATGTGGGACAGGACTCTGCTGCTCCGTCAGTGCGAGTCTGTGTCCACCACCACTTCCGCTGCTGCCTTTCACAAACTCTCTTCACATCTTCTATGTCTGTGTGACGAGTTAGAACAGCCCGCCCTCCTGCTAACTCCTCTAACATCTAGTCCTATAATCTAAAATTGATAATGTCTTTACAAGTCTTAACTCAGTTTACTGAACACAAATATATATATATATATTATGAATTATGAATTAATAAAGTATAAATACACAATCATAATAATTACATTATGAATATGGATGAACGAAAATGTTTCTGTTCTGCTCGTTCTCAGATTTTTACGTATTTTAACTTGGTATCAATCCTCCCTTTGGCTTTGTCTTTTCGTTGTCAGAAAGCTGGGGTTTTATTTTGAAGGCCAGTTATTCTAACTTCCGGTGCTGGGCCATCCTGTCACAGCTGCTCGGTTAGGGAACGCGCATGCGCACAGAGCAGCGTGCACAGCAGGGGTCTCTGATCGAGGTGATGACGAGAGGCTGCACTGTTAAAAACTTCTGTCAAGACATTTAAAAATAAAACAGATTCAAGGTCTGAGGTCACGACAACAAAAGTTTTCTTTTAAGTCAGATTGAATTTTAAACAATTTTACCAAACTCCAATTAGTAATTAAACATTAAGTCATTGTCAGTGTGTGTGTGTGCGTGTGTCTGTGTGTGTGTGTGTATGTGTGTGTCTGTGTGTGTGTGTTTGTGTGTCTGTGTGTGTGTGTTTGTGTGTCTGTATGTGTGTGTGTTTGTGTGTCTGTATGTGTGTGTGTCTGTGTGTGTCTGTGTATGTGTGTGTGTGTGTGTGTGACACTCTCACTTGATTAAAGCAGCGGTTGGTGACACCGATCATCAACTTGAAAGTGAATATTCAGGAGCTGAGCTCGAGTGGTTTGTGAAACGTGCAGAAGAACATCTCACGTCTTTTCAGGATTCATTCACTCTTCGTGGTGAGTTCAGGAACATCCAGAGAGAACCGGTGTTCTGTGAAGGATCTGGAGCTTCAGGTGGTTTTAAGAGGCGATGGTCGGTCGTGGTCCAGCTCTGTTCACAACGTTTACTTCACCAGATTCCATTTCAAAAGAAAGATGAGACTGAAGTTAGTTGGGTGAGTGCCTCGTGCCTCGAGCGCCTAATGTTTCCTAGTGGAAGCATATATAATGAGAATAAAATTGGGCCGAGCACAGACCCCTGTGGGACACCATGGTTAACTTTGGTGCGCACCGATTACTCATCATTGATTTGAACGAATTGGGAGCGATCAGCAAAATAAGATTTAAACCAGTTTAAGGCCGTTCCTTCAATGTTAATTAACTGTTTTAGTCTCTCTAATAAAATTTGATGGTCAATTGTGTCGAATGCTGCACTGAGATCTAACAGAACGAGGACAGACACAAGTCCCTGATCTGAAGCTATTAGAAGGTCATTAGTGACTTTTGCCAGGGCTGTCTCTGTGCTGTGATTGGTTCTAAACCCAGACTGAAAGTCTTCATATATATTATTTTCCTGGAGAAACTCACACAGCTGATTGGCTACAACTTTTTCTAAGATTTTAGATAGGAAGGGGAGATTAGATATTGGCCTGTAATTTGCTAAAACCTCTGGGTCTAGGGTGGGTTTTTTGAGTAGGGGTTTGATTACAGCTATTTTAAAAGACTGTGGTACATAACCTGATGATAATGACAGATTGATTGTGTTAAGTAACGAATTATCTATTAGGGGCAGAATTTCTTTAAGTAATTTAGTTGGAATCGGATCTAAGATACAGGTTGTTGGTTTAGAACCTGAGACTATTTTGGTAAACTGATCACGGGTGATCAGAGAGAAGCTGTCTAAGTAATGGGAAGGATTCTCAGCTGTTTCTGAGATCTCTATTGTTGGGAGGGTATTAGTGCCAATTGAGGGCAGGAGATGATTGATTTTATTTCTAATAGTTAGAATTTTATCATTAAAAAAGGTCATAAAGATATTGCTATTTAGGGATCGAGGAATACTGGGTTCGGTGGAGGTGTGACTCTCTGTCAGCCTAGCTACAGTGCTGAAGAGAAACCTGGGGTTGTTTTTATTCTCTTCTATTAGTTTTGAATAATAGGCACCTCTTGCTTTGTGGAGAGCCTTTTTATATTCTGTAACACTACTCTTCCAGTCTAGGAGATTTTCAACACTGTTGCTGGAGCGCCACTTCCTTTCTAGTTTTCTTGATATTTGTTTCAACTCATGTGTCTTGGAATTATACCACGGAGCTAATTTACTATGTTTTACACATTTCTTTTTTAGAGGCGCTATTGAGTCTAATGTTAATCGTAATGAGTCTGCAGAGCTTTCTACGAGGTGGTCAATCTCAATAGAGCTCGGGTTTTTAAAGAATTTGTTGTTTACGTCGACGGATAATACGGGTTTAAATGTAATCGGAATTATTTCCTTAAATTTAGCTACAGCACTATCAGGTAGACATCTAGAAAATGAGTTTTTTATTAGGGGCATATATTCAGATAGTGAAAAATCAAGGTTATTAAATTATGGTCTGATAGTACTGGATTGCACGGAAGTACTGTTAAATGTTCAATTTTGACACCGTATGATAACACAAGGTCAAGTGTGTGGTTACAACAATGAGTAGGTTGATGCACACACTGACTAAAACCAATTGAGTCTAGTATTGAAATAAATGCTACGCTCAGGCTATCTTTAATTTTAAGTGACTCAAGGTAAATCTAAACTGAATATGTCCTCCTCCTTCCTTATCTTCACATGTTGGATAATGAAGGAGGAAGTAAAGAAGGAAATGGTTTGGTTTTGCACATTTACAAATCATTTTTTCAAACAATGCTGTTGCAATCTGTATTTCCTACTGTTTGAGGCATTTATGGAGGTGCAGCTAATTACAATTTAGCTTATCAGACCTCTTATCAAGACAGGTGTGAGACTGACCAGCGATGTGACGCACAAACATTTCTAGCCAACTTCAAGATTAACACTAAGCAGCAAAGGTTATCATAAGTCATGGCGTGAAGGCCATATATCTGGCCCAAACTGCTCCTGCCCCCACCCTCCTTTATTTTGTTTAAGTACAGTTCTATTGCCATACACACACACACAGAGAAGCTAACATTAAAAATCCCAACAGTAAGGTGGTTTTAACTTGTGAAACTGCATTTTCTGTTTTTCTGCTTGTAGAGAAAATGAGTGGCATCCCTCTCTCTCGCTCTGAGGTGTTTGGGGAGCTAAGGAAGGAGCTACATGAAGATGAAGAGTTCCATCAGTCCGACGTTCATGTCTTCATCATCATGGGAGCATCGGTGAGAGCAGGGGGGGGGTCACAGTCTATGAAGTGGTTGTTTGAGTAAAGTGTAAATAAGTAGGCTGTGAAATTAAATACAGGAGATAGTGGTCTGGAGCAATCTTCATCACACAGAAGTTACTGTGTGATTTAAAAAAAACAAAAACAGGGTAAGGACCTTTTTGGCCACAATTTCAAAGAAAGTGTGTTGAAGTCTCTGAAACTACTGCAACAATTGCGCATGAAGGAAATGTTGAAAATGATTTCACAGAGCTTCTGCAAACAAGCAGAACAAGTCAACTGAGCTTTCACAAGCCTGAAGATAAGACACTGAATACTTTGCTTTGCTTGATCCTCTTTGCTGTTTTATTTCAGTCAATGTGAGGAGTTACAACAAAGTCATCAGGATTGTTTTCTGAGAACTTTGATAAAACAGGATTTTTGCATTTAAATTTGCCGATATGTGATTAAAGTATAAAATAAACCAGGAATTTTACAAGGCATTCAGTCATGTTTATGCATTACACAAAAAAACACTGCACAGATACAACAGGACGTGGTGGAAGGCTGCGATTATGGGATAGGGAAGAACCAAGATCAGTTTATTTCTAAAGAAATAATATACAACCAGACGTGTTGATGATAAAGTATAAATCCTCACAAGACGCAGTCCTTTTCTCCGCTCTCTGCCTCCTCCTCGATGGGAGCGTCAAGCTCCATGAGGATGAAGATGGTGGTCAGCCCCACGTACATGTGAACCTGTCCCAAAGAAAAACACACGTTAGTGACACGTCCACTGTGACACACAACCCATCAAAGCTTCAGTGTGGGTGAGATCTAACAACCTTTAACAGCATCAAATCTCCGTCGAACAAATTCATCATGGACAACAGGAACAGGAGGGAGAGACCAGACATCAGGGTGACTGAGAGGAAAAAACAGGTTCATACAAAAACATAAAGAAGAGAAGAAATCCAACATGAGAGCCGGTCCTCGATATTCACTTTGCCTTCACGTATGTTTGACCAAAAATATAATTTCTCTGGTGGACAAAAAAAGCGTTATTTACAAAATAAAACATTAAAAGATGATTTGTACAAGGTCACAACCATGAGAAGGTGATTTACCTCCCAGGAACAGGTAGCTCCTGCGCTTGGCGTACAGGGCGCTGAAGGTGAAGCAGACAAAGATCACCGAGGTCCAGAGGAAAGCCGTCACAATGTAGGTGAGGAGAAACAAACCAGAAAAACTGTGAGTTCTCAGTAAAGACACTAATTTCCTTAGGACCTGTACACAACCTCAAAACATCACATGTGCACTGAGTAGCTTCACACACATCGGATGGATGGCGATGACAAAGTCCATTGTGGGGCCGAGACCAACACCTGCAAACAAAGGAAGACAAACACTGCTGTAATAATGACAATAAGGAATCCTGGGATTAAGCACAGTTATTATTATAGGATTTTTACCTTAAAAAAGTGATTTAAAATAAAATTATTCCTAGAGATCCAACATCAAAATAAAAATATGATAGCAAAAATACAGTATCAAAATATGTAAAATTTCTAGGGCTGCAAAGCAGCACTGGGCGGGCCCGAGCACATGCATTTTGAAGCGTTGCATGCGTTTTGCCTGAAAATAATAAAAAAACAAAGATTCCTTTGATATTTGACCGGCTCAGCATCAAAGGATTCATGGTTGATGTATGTACAGAACATCGTGTTTTAATATCCAGGACATCGTGTTTTCATGGCGTGTAATCAAACTTTGACGCCACGCCACGGTCACACCGTGTGATTAAAAAAAAATCCGTCAGTCAGTTTTTATCTCCATCTTGTCGTGATGACACTCATCTCAATTTGAAGTTGATTCGATGAAAACCCTGGTACAAGTGTATCAAAGAAAAAATGTGGAATATGGCCCAAATGGCCACTAAATACAAAATAGCAGGCTTCCTGTTTTGTTTTTCCAATTGCATCTGAGACTTTTTTGTTTGTCTGGTCATGATACACCTGTGTATCGATTTTTGTGAAGATAGGTCAATGGGAACACCTTCCGGGGGTCTCGGGGGGCACCGTTGAGCCATTTTGCGACGCCCATTTAAAATTCCTTCAGAATACGTAAATTTTCACCACTTTCTAACTTTCTGCAAATTTTGGTAAGAAGTTGAGCATGTTAAAGCCCTCAAAAAGCCAATTCATTTGCCTGAATAATAATAAGAAAGAAATAATAATCCTTACAATTTCAATAGGGTCTCACCAGACACCTTTGATGTCTGTGCTCGGGCCCTAAATAGATAAACGAGAAATGTATATGATGACTTATCTTTTATGTAACTTTACGTAGTTCAGGGCAGAGAAACAGATGTGCATGGTGATGTGGATAATTAAGTTATGAATGTATTATCTCTATGTATGTAATGACTATAAACTAAACAATGGTGATGTACAATACACTAAGACCATGTGATGAAATATTCTGTAATATACTGCCCTTTATATCATTACTTTTATTTTTTAAGTTGTTTAAGTTTGCTCAAGGAAATATTGTTATTCACATATTGTTAAGGATTCATTTTTGATTCATATTATTCTGATTTAAAATGTTTTTTTCCATTATTTACATACTCCGTTTTAAATGATAAGTACAGTACTACCACAGACAATGATGATGAAGCACAAATTGACTTTTTACATTTCTTATTTTTGGGACTTTTTGCTCATGTTTAGATGTCGACTAAATAAGCGAATGACATTTGATAATGTGACAAATTTACAAGCTACAATAAATGATTCAGTTGATCTCAGTTTGTGTTTGACTTTTTCTGATCACAAATGTTTTTTGCATAATGAGTAGAGATATTATGTAAAAGGACATATGAAATAAAACAATATGTTTTGAAATAAAGAAAATAGCTATAAACAATATTTGAATCATAAATTATCATATGATACCATGAAAATCATGTTGGTTAGCTTTCTGCATTCAGTCTGTATCCGCTGTTGATGCAACATGGTGGGACACACAGGAAACTCTGCAGCATCACTCACCTGCCACTTGAGGTAAAACAGCCACGGGGGCACCCAAGGCACATCTCCAATTTATCCAATCAGCACAGCCCCCCCCCCCCACACACACACACACACACAACTTGCCTGGAGTGTGACAATGTGTGTTCTTAATTCTGTATTTGTACGTGTTATCTCCTTTAGTTTCTTTATCTTATCGAGGGATCCCAGAGAAACGCCATTTCATTCTGCCTGCACTGCTGTTGTATGTCTGGCAAGATGACAATAAAGTCTGATTTGATTTGATGGGAGGAGCCTGGTTTTAGTTCAGAGTCAAGTCCCTGTTCAAGAAATGGAAGCTGGAAGTAGTGATGCTCAGGTTGCTGTGGTATCCCTGGTAAACACTAGACGAAAAGCAGTATTATTGTCACAGGGAACCTCTTTTCATGAAGTTACCTCGGCGTTCGCCAGTGACAATAAGCTGAGTCAAGCGGCGTTTGCGAACCTTAAGGGGGATATGGAGAACAAAGGACCGATCGCGACGTGTGATCTAATTAGCATATGAATCGGAGTCAGGCCGCTGGCCAGAGCCTCTCTCTACTCACCATTGGAGGAAACCACAGACCCTTGAAACGAAGTCACACGTGATTGGCTGGTAGAAGTGTTGCTATTGGTCACCCTATGGGTCATTGCAGTGCACACGTGGGGTCACAGCATTCCACACGTGAGGTAAGCCCCTCCCACACAATATTAATAAAAAAAATGTATATATTAATATTTATTATTATTTACTAGTAAGCCTTTACCAAAAGCACTGCAGTTAATTAAAACTATACATTCATGTGATGCTTGATGTTATAGGTGAACATATTGTACAGGGAACAAATGTGAACAAGGTACATGTGGAGTCAAAGCTGTATTTACACACAGCAAAAATATTGTACAAAAACTCAGATGAGGCTTGAAATGTTTCTCTGCAGCCTCTGGGTCACGACTTCTTTGTGGGACTCTGTCTGAATCTTCTCCAGTGTGTAGACGTCTGTGGTGTGTAGCTGTGAGATCAGTGTAGCTTCCAGTCTTATATGAAGTGTGGGACACAGGTCGGTGCACTCCTGGCTGTGGAAGGATGGATCCATGTCATCTGTCCCGCTTCAATCAGCTGTAAACACATTCAGTAAAATTGGCACAGTTCAATGACAACATACACCTTAACATGTAACTGGAAAATTATTTAATGAATATAACCTTACCCTCTTTCTTCTCCGACAACTCCTGAACTCCTCAATGCTGATGTAAGGTCTTGTTGGATCAAACTGGCTCATAGTGCGTCTTACTACGTCATGGACAGGCAGCTGGAAAATCAGAATCAGAAGTATTTTAATGCCAAGTACGTTCACACATACAAGGGATTTGCTCTAGTTATTGGTGCAAACAATGAACATAGAAACATAAAAACGCAATAAATACAACATGCATAGGAGAGCAATAAAAAATGGGAAACCAGTATATGTTTACTCACTGTTTACTTCTTATTTACTCACTTTTTACCAATATTTATACAAAGTAACATTTATTTCGAGATAAAGATTTCTGAATAAAAATATACAAAAAGTGAAGTAACAACATGAGTAACATGATTTTATTATTAATAAACGGAAATAGCCGTGCTGCATCACCATTAGAAGATCCACAGCAAAAAAACACCAAAACAATTCATAAACACTTACTTACATTCAATGGCTTAATTTTCTGCACTTTAAATCCGGACTTTCAGCGTCTCAGCCTAACGCGCAGTGGCCGCCTCTTTGTTTGTGTGTGTGTGGGGGGGGGCTGAGAAAACATAGAGAAAAGTCACGTTGATGAAAAAACTTAACGAGAACAAACCGTTACATCTAAGTAATTCATACATATTTACACATGCACTAGTTCTGCTAAAGCACTCGATGCTGTATTCGTATTTTAGCAACTTTCTCGCTATCCCAAAGTTGCTGGCGTGCTTTTCAGATGAACGAGTTAGCTTAGCAGTTAGCAATGGCGTCTCCTAGCTTAGCTCTTACCTTAACTCAGGGACTGTGCGTCCGTCTTCTCCGCCTCGACTCGTCCACACCGGGCCAGCGGCTCTGCTTACACACGCACTCATCTTCTCCTCCAGGGAAAAGCGTCGTGTCGACTTCAGCAAGTTATTTACCCCGAAAACAGAGTCACTCGGACAGAACAAGCTTAACACGAGCAGGAGGTTTCATGTCTGCGGGACACTCGACGCTGCATTGCATTTACGAGGCTGTGATTGGACGAGCCCATCAGGTGATGACGCAAGCGGGGGACGTGAGGTTTTCACAGTAAATCTCCACAACTGTCCTTGTCATATTAAAGCAGCGGTTACTTCATATGGGATGAGTATGTGACTGAGGCCCAGTTTATTCCTTCTGGTGTTAAGTAAATTTACATACATGATTCTCGCTGTGATGTGTTTGTACCCTCATAGTTGAATGCACTTATTGTAAGTCGCTTTGGATAAAAGTGTTGACTGTTTTAATGGAATACTGAGAAAGTTTAATAACAACAAAAAGACAATTGAAGTTCAAATTATGAAGGAATTTCAGCTCTATATTGTGTCTTCTTTATATTTAAATCAATAATAATCAAACTGAGTGGAGATGTATGTTGTATCCAAACAGCCGGCTGCTGTGTTTTGTCACTGTGCAGTCCATGGGGGATTAAATATAACACTGAAAAAATAAATCATTAAATCAATGAATGTGTCGTAGCAATTTTGAAAGTAGTGGTGAAAAGGTAGCATTTATAATTCATGGAAAACAGCTTAGTTTGCCATTGACATGTGAATATGATGCCAGTATTTTGGGAGGACAGATAATTTTATGGAAAGCCGGTAGAAGTTTGGAGATTACAGGACACAGACACATCATACCCAGCATCATTTCTTGCTGTTGAGCAGATTGCTGGTAGATGTGTGGTTAACAAATCCTCTGTGCATTTAACCAGCACAATTGAAAAAGTGACTGTAATCATGCCACTCTGTACAGTTGTTGAGATTCAGGATTGTTTTGCATGACAATAAAATTTTGAAATAAAGTGCATTGTTTCATTTGACAGCATTGACCTTTGTTCGTGGTATACAATGTAATTCATTATAGCACACTTACTTATTTAAGAACAATTTACAATTTCATGTTTTATATATATTTTAAGCCTGGTGTACTCAGCCAGATAGTTTAGTTGGTGCCTCTAAAGGTGTTATCTGCTCTGAGGGGAAGTATCCTGATTTGCATTTGTGAAGCACAGAGCATTGTCATTTGCATGTGAAAGCCTCCTCTAGGCGTAGGAGCAGGGGGGTCACCTCACAACAGATCTCAGGCTTGAAAACTGCAGGAGACAGGAGAGTTTCCTTTGCTGGCTGCAGATTCGTGTGAAAAGCTGTTAACTGGAAAATGCGCCAACAATTTCCATGACACTTAATGACACAAATACTTCTTTTCATGCAGTGTCATGTACATCAGCACCAGAGGCAGGACCTCTGTCCATGTGAGACCTGTGTCTTCACAGCACTCCGCGAGCTTAGTTTTTGAGCGAGCCGTTCTCTCGTTCCACAGCTCCACCACTGGCTTGGTGACCACAACGCACTTTGTTTTAAGGCAGGAAAGGCTTCAACCCATTTTGACCACATGTCAACCATCACTAAGCAGTGAGATTTAACTTCTGATGGTGATGGCTCTATGATGTCCATCATCAGATGTTCAAAAGGTCATGCAGGTGGTGGGTGCGCTGCCTGGCTGGTTACAGCCACTGGCCTGCCAACATTGTGTGTGCCGCAGATTACGCATGCCTGACAGTTTTTGAGCTAAGGTGGAAAAACCTTTCGTAAACCAATGTTCTGTGATCATAGATAACATGCCCACTTTTGATGTGTGATCTTTACCCCGAGCTAACTTAACATAATGGGGGAAGAAATGTTTTGGCAAACAGGGTTTGTTGTCAGGACCATACCACACACCAGCTCGGAACCTGGCACCAGAGGTCTTCCATAGGGAGATCTCAGGAGGAGTAACAGTGGACTGTACTGCAGAGAGAGGAGGACATCTCAGAAGTGATACATACTGTCTGTGTATGAAAAAGAGGAAGTGACATGTCAGATGTGAGTGTGACATTCTGTTGTTTGAAAGAAGAAGTTTCTGTTTTGCCAAAGGTCATAAAAATCATGACTTACACTGAATGCATATCTGGAGTCAGTGTGGACTGTGAGTGTTTTACCAGTAACCAATTTGCATACTTCCGTTCTGTCTTCAAATTTAACCGTGCACAGGAAAGGTTTTGTGAAAATTTCCTTTACTGTTACTGTTGAGCCTTGAGAGAAAATAAATCAACCACTCATTTCAGGAGATGTGGGTCAATCAGACATCCTAACCACAGAATAACACACAGTTCGAGTTGAGGCATGTTCTTAAAAGGATAATTTATTTAACTGTATGTGTGTGTGTTTCACTTCACTTATCTGCACCTCGCACACGGCCACGTCCTGTCCGCGCCCCTCTCTTCCTGTTCCTGTGTGTGTGTGTGTGTGTGTGTGTGTTTGTGTGTGTGTGTGCGTGTGTGTGTGTGTGTGTGTGTGTGACTGATATTTGATACTTGTTGTTCCAGTGCATCAAATGCTTTCGGTTTTGCTTGTCTAGTATAAAGAGCAGAGCTGACACGAGCAGCTTCACATTCTCCCGTTACACCATGTCAGGTATGTTTTCGTTTACATGCTGGAAACTTAGTTTAATAATTCGAATGATCTGATTTGAATGTCTGATAATAACAGTGGTTCTGAAACTAGAGAAACAACATGTATTTCTCTTCCAGGTTCTGAGGCACAAGGGAGTCAAGGACGACAAGGAGAAGTCAGACCATGTCTGCAATAAACGCGGTAGAAGGAGCGCTTACAGGTACATTTCTATGAATACTTACATGCATAATTTAGAGCAAAATCAGTTTATCTATGATAAGAGGACTTTGAAACTTCTGGAGTTTGGTAAAGTTGGCAAGACATTCACAGATTCGGACTTCCTGGATCAATAAGTCTTAAGCGAAATGTTGTTAAAGCGCAAACGCTGCATAATTGCCACCGTAGTAATGTGGACAACGGGCTACAGGCCAGTTTTCATCAATATGAGTCGTCCTCCGTGATTGACACAGAACATTGGTGTCTATGTACAGCCTGCTGAGAAACGAGTGCGCAGGGACCGTCTACAAAGTGCAACACCGAAAAGAGATATTACAAAAATATTCAATAACCTCAATTTAATAATGTATAGTCTCACCAAAATCAGATCACAGGTCAAGGGAGTCCTGCTGGCTATGCTACAGTACTAAGTATGAATTTGTATTATACTGGGGATTAGAATTTTGTTGAATTCTCATACTAATAGAGCTTCTCATTGCTGCCTCATGCCTGCCTCATGTCCATTGCCTCTAAACCAATCAAATGACAGAATTTGGTGAGAATATACAGTATTAGACCGAATAATATTCATATTAAATGCTTCCCAAAATTAAACAAAACCACATTTCCCCAAACTTAGTACTGTAGCATAGCCAGCAGGAGACCCTGGATCTGTGACATGATTTTGGTGACAATATACAGTATTAAAGTGAGGTTATTGAATAATCTTCATAAAAAATATTTCCAAAAATTATGATAAATTACATTCTTTAAAACTTTGTACTGTAGCATAGTCAGCAGTACTTGCTGGACCTGTGATGGGATTTTTGTGAAAATATACAGTATTAAAGTGAGGTTATTGAATATTTTTGTAATATCTCTTTTCGGTGTTGAACTTTGTAGACGGTCCCTGCGCACTCGTTTCTCAGCAGGCTGTACATAGTCACCCATGTTCTGTGTCCATCACGGAGGACGACTCATATTGATGAAAACCGGCCTGTAGCCGTTGTCCACCTCACTACGGTGGGAATTATGCAGCGTTTTTACTTTAACAACGTTTCGCTTAAGACTTATTGATCCGGGAAGTCCGAATCTGTGAATGTCTTTCCAACTTTACTGAACTAACAAATGGTTGCAACACTTTCTGTATGCCTTTTCAAAATAAAAGCACTCCAGCGTATTTGTTTATGGAATCCATTCCCTTGTTTAAAACGTTTTTTTGATTGTGAAATACTTGCAAGAGCAGAAGATGCACGGCTTCATACTGTGTAGTTCTAGTATTTATTTGAGTACTAGGGACTTCTTTCATACAAGGCAATAATCATATTTGTGTTCATATTCAAATCAAAGCCTATATGTCAAAACATTGTGCTGCAGTAGCAGCTTCTCTGCAGAATATGATGTGGAACTGAGAAGCTACATACTGTGCATTGTAAATATGAATAGATATTAATTTGAATATTGGGCATTGAATAGAAAAAGTTGCATAACTGCCTTTCTTTGTGTATATTTATTTCTTGTACATTCAGCCTTTAACACAAATTGCAAAAAATAATAATAAATATGACCCCAAGTGGGTTTCTTGGAAGATATCAGGGTGGTAGATCTCGGTGATCTTGGGTTCGAGGAGGTTGGTGACCACTGCTCTAAATAAGTAAAACTGCCTTGACACTGGTGTGTGATTCTGCGTGATGTGTGCAGGTGAAAGGAAGGAGGGGGAGGAAGCGAGGGTTCAGCGATGTCTGATCAGCTAATATAGATTCTATTGATCTGTGATCTGTGAACTTTGTGCTGACATGAGTCCAGTAACACACAGATCCAAACCATCCCAGTACAAACACAAGCATATTATAATAATAATTCTGTTAAATTTTAAAGATTGAAGACATCTCAGCCTCTGAATTTAATAATCCTGCAGTTTTGGATGAATAAAATACGAACAGACAATACACCTCAAATTCTGAGAGTGTGTTTTATTGCCTCCAACTTTGAATTGGATCTTTTTTTTACTTCAGGCTCCGTTTTTTCTCTTGTCTTCACTCTCACACCGTGTGTTATCCACAGCAGCAGCAGAGTTTCAGTGTATTTTCCTTATTAGTGACATCACTGCTGTCCCATAAAGTCGCTCTTCACCTCCACCTCAATAACAAACACCTCGATGTCAGTGTCAGAAAGTTTCACTTCCTCTTCTCATCGCTTGATGCGGTGAATCCGTCAGGACTCACGGTGGAAACCCATTGGTCAGCAGCATCATTTAATATTCATGCCGTACTTTGCATTGACCATTTATGGTGTAAAGTGGGCGTGTGCAGGGCGGATTTTGAGGCAGGTCCACGTACGAACGTTTCCAGGTGGACTGTGATTTATAAGTAGTGTTCAAGCATATAAAAAGGTTCTCCACAAAGCAAGAGCTGCCTACTATTCAAAACTAATAGAAGAGAATAAAAACAACCCAAGGTTTCTCTTCAGCACTGTAGCCAGGCTGACAGAGAGTCACACCTCCACCGAACCCAGTATTCCTCGATCTCTAAATAGCAATATCTTTATGACCTTTTTTAACGATAAAATTCTAACTATTAGAAATAAAATCCACCATCTCCTGCCCTCAATTGGCACTAATACCCTCCCAACAAGAGAGATCTCAGAAACGGCTGAGAATCCTTCCCATTACTTAGACAGCTTCTCTCCGATCACCGTGATCAGTTTACCAAAATAATCTCAGGTTCTAAACCAACAACCTGTATCTTAGATCCCATTCCAACTAAATTACTTAAAGAAATTCTGCCCCTAATAGATAATTCGTTACTTAACACAATCAATCTGTCATTATCATCAGGTTATGTACCACAGTCTTTTAAAATAGCTGTAATCAAACCCCTACTCAAAAAACCCACCCTAGACCCAGAGGTTTTAGCAAATTACAGGCCAATATCTAATCTCCCCTTCCTATCTAAAATCTTAGAAAAAGTTGTAGCCAATCAGCTGTGTGAGTTTCTCCAGGAAAATAATATATATGAAGACTTTCAGTCTGGGTTTAGAACCAATCACAGCACAGAGACAGCCCTGGCAAAAGTCACTAATGACCTTCTAATAGCTTCAGATCAGGGACTTGTGTCTGTCCTTGTTCTGTTAGATCTCAGTGCAGCATTCCACACAATTGACCATCAAATTTTATTACAGAGACTAAAACAGTTAATTAACATCAATGAAACCGCCCTAAACTGGTTTAAAACTTATTTTTCTGATCGCTCCCAATTCGTACAAATTATTGATGAGTCATCTGTGCGCACCAAAGTTAACCATGGTGTTCCACAGGGGTCTGTGCTTGGCCCAATTTTATTCTCATTATATATGCTTCCACTAGGAAACATTTTCAGGACACACTCGGTAAATTTTCACTGTTATGCAGATGACACCCAGTTATACTTGTCAATAAAACCTGAACAAAGTAATCAATTAACTAAACTTCGAGCATGTCTCAACGACATAAACCTGGATGACCGGCAATTTTCTCTTATTAAACTCAGATAAAACTGAGGTTGTAATACTTGGCCCTAAACACCTTAGAGAAACATTATCTAATGATATAGCTGCGCTAGACGACATTGCCCTTGCTTCCAATGAAACAGTCAGGAACTTGGGAGTGATCTTCGATCCTGATTTGTCCTTTAATTCTCACTTAAAACAAATTTCTAGGACCGCCTTTTTCCACTTGCGTAATATCTCAAAAATCAGACATGTCCTTTCGCAAAAAGATGCAGAAAAACTAGTCCACGCCTTTGTTACATCCAGACTGGGCTATTGTAATTCATTATTATCAGGCTCCAGCAGTAAGTCGTTAAAGACCAAAATGCCGCAGCACGTGTCCTGACGAGAACCAAGAAAAGAGAGCACATTTCTCCAGTATTAGCATCGCTACACTGGCTTCAGGTTACATCTAGAAAATAATTTAAAATTCTCCTCCTCACCTTCAAGGCCCTTAATAATATGGCACCATTTAACCTTAAAGAGCTGTTAGTACCTTATCAACCCACTAGAGCACTCCGATCCCAGAACTCAGGATTACTTGTCGTCCCTAAAGTCTCTAAAAGTAGAGTAGGAGCCAGAGCTTTCAGCCATCAAGCCCCACTACTGTGGAATCATCTCGTTCAAATAAACACAATCTGGGTCAGTGCTGCAAGTCAGACAATTAATCTTTGAAATGGACAAAGTGATTTGTGATTTCCACCTGTAGTTGGTAAACAAAATCAATTTAATTCCAAAACATCTTGGCCACAAACAAATCCAAAATTAAACTTTGTTTGAGTCTGTAAACAATTGTTTTGTGAAACTTACGAGTTAATGTATATTTTTCTCCAGATTTTGACGCACAGAGGAATAAAGGGAAGGCTTTGACCATGTCTACAAGAGACCCAGAAAGTGAAGAGCATGCAGGTAACTCATTCAACTTTTATTTGTGTATGGACACAGAGAGCTTACAAAGCAATATGTTGAGATCTGTATGCTTGTTGCGTGAAAGGGCACAAAGCTGTAGCTACCAAATTTATACTGAATTCTGTCCTCCAGCTGAGGATGTGCTTTGCATTGACCATTTATGGGGTTAAATTGGCATGTGGAGGGGGCGGATTTGGAGAAAGATCCACGTACGAACGTTTCCAAGTGGACTGTGATTTATAAAGTGAACATTGCGTTCAGGTGTGTTAGCGCACGGTTTTATGAATCGGAATTTTCTTTTTCGTATTCCATTTCCGGCTTTAAAGCGCACATACACTATTGGTATGAATCCCACGCACTGTTTTATAAATGAGACCCCAGGGCCTTTAGAATCACATGAATCTTAATAAATAATTAAATAAATATATAAGCAGAGGAAATGATCAGGAGTAAAATTCCATAACTTGCCGTACATTCCAACAAATGCAAAACAGGAACAGCAACTTACAGAAATGTACAGAGCTTCAATCAATTACATCACAACAAAGATATTTTGGCCCTGAGCTTTTCACAATGGGAGGAAGTGGAGACATGTTGTCTATATTTTCATAATGTCAACTGTCAGTACAAAAACTCTTTTCAGCACAGGTCGCAGATTAAGGCAGTTCTCTGTGGGCAGTGCAGGTAGGCTTTCATAACAGGCCTAGTGGGTGCAGGTCACACAGAATCTTGGTCCATCCATACAATACAGGACATTCTTAAGAAAATGATGAAAGTCACAATACAATAGATAGTTTAATGAGAAATATTTTTGTAGTTATGTACTGAACTTAATTTGACGGTTTAGACTAGCAACAGGTTCAAATAAACACAATCTGGGTCAGTGCTGCAAGTCGGACAATTAATCTTTGAAATGGACAAAGTGATTTGTGATTTCCACCTGTAGTTGGTAACCAAAATCAATTCAATTCTAAATCATCTTGGCCACAAACTAATCCAAAAATAAACTGTTTGATTCTGTAAACAATTGTTCTGTGAAACTTACAAGTTAATATATATTTTTCTCAAGATTTTGATGCACAAAGGAATAAAGGGAAAGCTTTGACCATGTCTACAAGAGACCCAGAAAGTGAAGCGCATGCAGGTAACAAAGCAATATGTAGAGATCTGTATGCTTGTTGAGTGAATGGGCACAAAGCTGTAGCTGCCAAATTTATACTTAATTCTGTCCTCCAGCTGAGGACGTTAAAAACTTGGGTTAATTCTACAAAGTAGACGATGTGCTGGTTGTTGGACCAGTGTATCAGGTCCTGTCTTACGATGGTAGTAACAATATGTGATTGGACTAGAAGCCGCTGGCCCACGTCCACCAACATCTTCCAGTCTCTGGGTTGCTCAATCTGACCAGGAATGGTCAGATGGAGAAGAACCTCTCTGTCCTTGTTCCCCCTCACAGACAAAAGTTTTCCTTTGAACTGCGTTTGATGTTTTGGATGTCAAGGCATTGGTAACAGTTCTCTTTGTGTTTACATTACATTACATTTCATTAAAATGGTGCTTTTATCCAAAGCGACGCATAATAAGTGCATCAATCATCAAAAACCCATAACAACAGTAATCAAGCAAGTACAATTTTCTTCAAGAAAGCAAAACTACAAAGTGCAATAAGTAAGTGCCATTTAAGTGCTACTACATTTTTTGTTTAAACTAAAGTGTTCATTTTTTTATTCAAGGTATAGTTGGAAGAGGTAATTTTTTAGTTTGTGGTGGAAGATGACTTTCTGATGTCATTAGGGAGCTCGTTTCACCTTTTAGGAGCCAGGACAGCAAGCAACAGTGTTTATTGTTGCTGCAAGGCATGTGAGTACCTGGTTGTGTCTCCACGTATACCTACCTTGGGAGAGACGTATTTTACAACCAGTGAGGATGAGGGTAGCTTGATTCGAGCGTCGTGGGCAGGATGGATCTTCGTTCAGCCACTGCTGTAGGTTGGGTGAGGGTGCTAGCTTCCATTACCCACAGGTCCTTCCATCTGAATCCGTCTTCTCTCTATGATTTCCCATCTCATCCACTGCCCCTGTCTTGCTTGAGTGACAGCCTTCACACATCTTGCTGCCTCTTCCTGATGCCAGATTTCCAGGACTACCAATTGTCCCCGCTCTGAAGGAGTTGCCTTGTTCCACAGGGGACTACTCTGACCTCGGCCCAAACCTCCTCTTCCCTGTTTAACGTGACCCACAATGTCAGTGTGCTAGAGTGCTGCTTTTACCTGTTGGGTTTTCTCTTTTGGTTTCCATTTCCATCCTGTTGTCAATGATGGTCCAACAGCCCGTATATATTTGTCTCTGGACTCTGAGAGAGTCTCCAGCCTTGTTTTGGTGAATTTAAACTCCTCTACAAGACCTGAGAGAAGCAGCTCGAGGAGGACATGTCCCTTCAGACCGATGTTGCACATCTTTGGATTCCTATATGTAACAATAAGTAGTTTTGGTTTCATGTGAATGAAGTCTTTGCTCCCAAATGTTATTCACAAGAAAGATTTACAGTATTTAACACTGCAAAATAACACATACCCAAACAATAAAACATACATATACAACCCAATAGGTGGTGCCAGTCGTTACTTTCTAAAATGTATGTTCTCTTTCTCTTTGACAGCCCTGTTGAACTTTATCGTCAAACTTGGACTGAAGGACTTTTATCCCAACAAACTCAATCAACAGTCTCTCTTTAAGATCAACAAAAACAGTATTGAGGAAAAATCAGTTTTATCGCTTGAGGAAATACCATGGTGTTTCCTCAGAAAACTGTTCAAAATAAATGCAGAATGCAGGAGCTCAATACAATCATCAATCAGGCCAGAGGAAAACATTCAAGAAGACAATGATCCTTTTGATGAAGACCTTGACAGCGCTGATCACTCTAGAGATGATGAGGTTAACCCCCTCGACCTCATAGTCGCTCTCTTCCATTGCGCTGACAGCATCCTGCAGCAGGAAATGGCCCTCAAGATGTCAATGTGCCAGTTCTCTCTTCCACTGCTGTTGCCCCGCAGCAACAAGAGTCAGTGTACCCTGATGCTGTGGGCTCTGAGAGACATCGTCAAAGAGTGGTGTCCACATGATATGTCTGAATCAAGAGGGTTTGTTGAAGACAACATTGTCCAAGCAAATATACCATTCTTCTCCTTTGTGAGGCTGAAGAACAGCAGTTTATCCAAGTCCCAGGTTTTGAATCATGTCCTCAGCAGTGGACAACAGAACTGCAACATCTTCATACACAGAGATCTGAAAGGGGGGGCAGTCAAAAGAGAAATTGCAGATGGGCTTGTTGAGGTTTGCTGGTACCTTCCCTGTGGTAATGAAAGTTTAGATGTTTTTCCAGGGCCAGTAGCCTTCGCAGATTTGCGAGGGGACATTAGTGAATCACTCACACAATTCAACTTTCTCTTTCAAGTATCAACAGCTACCTTTGTGTTCCTGGACAGCGTTGAAGAAAGTGAGTACGGGATTCTATCTTCTCTTCAAGATGTGAAATCCAAACTCTTCTTAGTCGTCAATCGAAAGGGAAGGAATGCCAGTGAGGAGATGATGTCTGTGAAGAGATTGGTGGATGAATTAGGTTTACCAAACAACAGAGTGAAGGTCAAAGACCAGAGGCTAAATGTGGCAGAGTTCTCAGAGAAACTTTGTGAGGTCATCAAGGCATCCCTGTTAGATGTGAAAGACCCCATGAGCATTGAAGATATGGTTGGAAAAGCTGTTGACCTTGGTCTGTCTGTGGACGAAAGCAACACCGAATCACAGAGAAAAGCAGCTGAGGAGATCATGGACGACATTGGAGTGCGAGGTATACCAGACTATAAAAAACTAAATCTGCGTTTGCAAGGAGCGAACTGGAAAAGGTTGTCAAAGTTAGAAAAGGAAGAGTGTAGACTGAAGACATCTGGTGATTCTGGCCTTGAAGAATATAAATGTCAACTACAGAAAGAAAAAAGACACATCCAACAGGAGCAACACAATTCTGACGCCTCCAAAGGAATGAAGAGTTTCATCAAGTGCTTATCGACAACTGACAAAGAAAAAAGAGATGTTTTCCTGAAGTGGATGAAACTGAAGTTTAATACACATTCACGAGTCAAACTCTCTGTGTTACGTAACAAATTCAAGGAGCAATGCAAGGAGAGAGACGCCAAACTCATAGCAGAGTTAGACCAAGCTATGGTGGACAGCTCTTTAGGAACAGAGCATTACATGAGAGAGATGGGACTGATCTACGAGTTCTCAACCAGCAGCTCAACAGCTGATGAAATATCCCAGCTCCCTGGTTTGGCAGCTGAAATGCTGTTGGATGGATATCCTTTAGAGCTTTTGGACGGAGATGCCTCCAACGTCCCAGAGAGATGGGTGACAGAGGTACTGATGGAGCTTCACATGAAGGTTGGACAGAGGAGCAGACTGTTGGTACTGACTGTGTTGGGTGTTCAGAGCAGCGGTAAGTCAACGCTCCTCAACACCATGTTTGGTGTGCAGTTTCCTGTCAGCAGCGGCAGATGCACAAGAGGAGCTTTCATGCTCTTCCTCAAAGTTGCAGAGGATTTGAAAAGTGAGTTAAACTGTGATTTTATTGTCCTCATTGACACAAAGGGTCTTAAGTCTCCTGAACTGGCACAACTAGAGGACAGTTACGAGCACGACAACCAGCTAGCAACCTTTGTCATTGGCTTGAGTGATGCCACCATCATCAACATCGCAATGGAAAACTCAACAGAAATGAAAGATGTCCTGCAAATTGCAGTGCACGCATTCTTGAGGATGACAGAAATTGGAAAAAAGCCAGTTTGTCATTTTGTTCACCAGAATGTTTCATCAGTTTCAGCTCATGACAAGAACATGACAGATAGAAAACATCTCCTGGACCAACTCAATGAAATGACTCAAATCGCAGCTGAAATGGAAAAGAAACCTTCTATCAAAGAGTTCACAGATGTGCTGGACTACAACATGGACAAGAACAACTGGAACATCCCAGGACTCTGGCATGGAACACCACCAATGGCACAAGTGAACACAGGTTACAGTGAAGCTGTAGCACATTTCAAGAAAATCCTTTTGCAAACAGTGAAGAAGGACCCGGGCAATGAAGTGTCTCAGATCCCAGAGTTTCTGGAATGGATGAAGAGTCTCTGGAAGGCAGTGAAATATGAGAACTTCATCTTTAGTTTCAGAAACACTCTTGTGGCTCAAGCCTATGACAACTTGTGCAAAGAGTTCAGTCAGTGGGAATGGGAGTTCAGAAAAGAGATTCTGACCTGGCAAACACAAGCAGAGGTAGAAATCTTGAATGCTGACAATGAATCTGAGGTAGAAACTTGGAACAGATTAGTTGGAGGAAAAAAATCTGAGGTGTCAGACAAAATAACAGACCAACAAAAAAAAATGACTGGAAAACTCTCCGACTACTACAAGATGACAGACAAACAAGTTCATCTGATTGAGAATAATAAAGCGGACTTTTTAAACAGTGTCAAAGGCCTTGCAGATGAAATCAAACGTTCTGTGTTGGCAAAACTGGATTGCACCCTTGAACTAAAACTAAGTTCAAAAAAAGTTCAGGACATTCAAAGAGAATACAGAGGTGTGATTGAAGAGAAAGTTATGAAGCTTCTGAGTGACTGCAACGCATCAACTCTGACAGAGGAAGAGCTGACACAAGAGTTTGAAAAGATGTGGGCTGAAGCCACTGGAAACCTGTCTGGCCTGGAAGAGCGAGACATTGCAGCATGCGTCCTGAAGCAGCTGAGAAAAGACTTCTGTAATCAAAATGTCAATGAGCCTTTGCAGAAAGTAACAGACCTAAAGAAAATGGGGACAGGTCCATTTAAAACTAAACGTAAGCATGTAGACACTGTTATGGAGAAGGTCAAACATATGTGGCAAAGAGATTTGCAGAGCTTTGCAGACAGAATCATTGACTCTTGTACAAGGTTTGTACATGATAAGGTAAAGACCGGTGGAGATTACCAGGACTCTTTCACAAGGGATCTTCTAGAACAAATTGATGAATCCCTTAAACAAGGTTACGACCATCACACAACAAATTCAAAGTTTGAGATTGACCTGAAACTTCACATTTGTGGCATCGCTTCAAGGGAATTTGTCGAAATGCACAAAAGATTCTTGTCAGATAATAATCCTCACACGCAGCTGGAAAAGTACAAGACTCAGTACCTGTCAGATTTTCTTGATTTATACAAAAACCAAGATGACTGCCAACGCAAAGCCAAAGATTTTGTCCAGTCTTGTATCAAACCAGCTGTGAAACAGTTCATCTGTGGATCTCTGGGAGTAAACATTGTGGATGACATTCTCACAGGTTCCCATTCAACAGAGTATAGTTCTCGCACATTCTTCCAGTTCAACATTCAGAAAGAGTTGCTGCTACAGGAAAACTTCAAGAGTTTTTTCGACTACATTGATAGCTATGAAACATATGTTAAGGATTGGATATTTGAGCACATCTGGACAAAGATGTCAGAGGACAAGACTTTGTTCAAACTGAAGAACAACAATCTAAAAGTCATCTACAAAAAAATATCAGAAGCGATAGATCGGGCAGCAATAGGAGAGGATGGTGCTCCGCTGCCAGATAACAAGGAAAGCATCACAAAGCTAATCAGCAACATGCGCAAACATTTGATCAAAGACATCTCACTTTCCGTGGAGGCTGAAAAAACCACCTTGTTTCAAATCCAAAGCTCATGTCATTCATTCATCAAGTGTCTCAAGATCTCAATGAAGGAGTTGAAGGACCAACTGAAAGAGGAGTTCTCAAACTCTGATGACATCACTGAGACTCTGAACAAGCTTCCAATCAAACCACAGGATGAGCTTTTCAAGCGAGTGTTTGGTTGTGGACGACAGTGTCCATTTTGTAAGGCTCCCTGTGAGGCCGGTGGCACAGATCACAAGCAGCATCATGCAGCCATTCATCGGCCACAAGGTCTTGGCAGATTCACGTGGGAGTCAAGTAAGAAGCTGGTTAATTCACTGTGTACAACTGACGTGCACAGTGATCGTAAATTCAGAAACACAGACACCAATGAGAAGTGGCATCGTTACAAGAACTACAAGGAGTACTATCCAGACTGGATCATTCCTCCAGACTCCACCATCGAGGCATCTGACTACTGGAAGTACGTCCTGGTGCAATACAATGACAGATTTGCTGAAATATATGAAGCCGAACCAGCTGATCTCCCAGAGGCCTGGAGGAGACTCACAAAGGAAGAAGCTCTGAAGGGTTTGAGAGACGCCTTCAACATGAAGTGAACAAAGTACAACTGAACACATCAGGTAATTCAGTCCAATTTAATGTGCAGCAATAGATTCACATTCACTTGGATGAAATATTATCTTTACTCAACTATTTTTTTACATAGACTCTTGAACATGTGCAGACTTTGTTTATAGGTATTTGTTTTCTTCCAGTTTCACATCTTACATTAGAAACGTCATCAACACGCCCACTCACTTTCTGTGAATGTTCTGGACATTTTCCTGCTGTATTCTCAGATTCTCTACGTTCTCACTTACAGCCTCTCCAGAAAGTCTCAGGAACATGTCTGGACCTCCGTGCAGGTCTGAAAGAAAATTCAGAGAACTACAAGTCTTCAGTCTAAATCAGCTTCAGGAAAAATTACTATTTTGGGGGGAAACTCTGCAAGAGATTATTGTTTTGTTAGTTTATGTTTGTTTTACTCTTGTTAATTTTTTTGTTGTTAATGTGACTAAAAAACCAATTTGTTTTAGTGAAAATGAAGAAAGAACAACAGAGTTAGTTTGGACCTCTGTGCATTTTCTTTTCTTTACGACTCTTCGATGATTTATTTTTTGGTCGTTTTTTTACGGTGTCAATAGTCACTAGCCCTCGAGCAGAACAACTTGAGTGCATGAAATGACAATGATTAAAGAAAAAAAAGAGAAATGTAAGTATAAATGTACATTTGTTACCTGTATTTTTGTTCCTTTTTGTTGCCGTATGTTTGTGTATATGATGACTTATCTTTTATATAACTTTACGTAGTTCAGGGCAGAGAAACAGATGTGCATGGTGATGTGGATGATGAAGTTATGAATGTATTATCTCTATGTATGTGATGACTATAAAGAAAACAATGGTGATGTACAATACACTAAGACAGTTATGTACTGCCCTTTATATCGTTACTTTTATTTTTTAAGTTGTTTAAGTTTGCTCAAGCAAATATTGTTATTCACATACTGTTAAGGATTCATTTTTGATTCATGTAATTCTGATTTAAAATGTTTTTTTTCCATTATTTACATACTCTGTTCTAAATGATAAGTACAGTACCACGGACAATGATGAAGAAGCACAAATTGCTTTTTACATTTCTTATTTTTGGGACTTTTTGCTCATGTTTAGATTTCGACTAAATAAGCGAAGGATATTTGATAATGTGACAAATTTACAAGCTACAATAAATGATGAGTCAGTTGATCTCAGTTTGTGTTTGACTTTTTCTGATCACAAATGTTCTTAGCATAATGAGTAGAGATATTATGTAAAAGGGCACATGAAATAAAACAATATGTTTTGAAAAAAAGAAAATAGCTATAAACAATATTTGAATCATAAATGATCATATGATACCATGAAAACCATTTTGGTTAGCTTTCTGCATTCAGCCCTTATCCACTGTAGATGCAACATGGTGGGACACACAGGAAACTCTGCAGCAACACATCACTCACCTGCCACTTGGGGTAAAACAGCCACAAGGGGGCACCCAAGGCACATGTCCAATTTATTCAATAAGCACAGGCCACAGGGAAACCAGCTGAACACACACACACACACACACACACACACACACAACTTGCCTGGAGTGTGACAATGTGTGTTCTTAATTCTGTATTTGTACGTGTGATCTCCTTTAGTGTCTTTATCTTATCGAGGGATCCCACGGAAACGCCATTTCATTCTGCCTGCACTGCTGTTGTATGTCTGGCAAAAATGAAAAAGTCTGGTTTGATTGGTTGGATTGGATGGGAGGAGCCTGGTTTCAGTTCAGAGTAAAATCCTTGTTCAGAAAAATGGAGGCTGGAAGTAGTGGTAAAGGTGTGTTACTGCGCTCAGCTACACTTTACTGTAACTGGCTGGTTCCAACCATTTCTGACTCTGTCTTGTTTATGATGAAGAGCAGGAGGCTTGTTCCTCAATTTATTATCTGAATGGGATTAGAATATGTACTGTATATATGTGCTGAATATATGTACTGTGTATCTGTACTGTATATATGTACCGTATATATGTACTGTGTATACAGTACAAGGGAGGGCGCCTTTGAGCCAAGGACACACACAAGTCAAATAGAATCATAAAAAAAGTATCTACCTGGAGAGTGACTTGTTGTTTTTATTGTATATTTTTTTAATATATTATATTTTATTTTATTTTATAGTACAGATGTGTGTCTGTAATGTTGTGTTCTCTTGTCCTGTGTTGATGCTTCAGAATTATTCCTGAGTAATATATTCGGTCATTGTTATAGTTTGTGTTCAGAATGAAGTTAGAAAACTGTTCATCCTACCTGGTTTATCTGCACTGAAGATTTTATACTCAATGTTTTTCATCAAATTACAATTTATTATTTATCACCTGATTCTATGAGTGTGTTTAATGTGGTGCGGCTTCATAGAGCTGTTGGGCCGAGGTGAAAACTTAGTTTTTCCAGTTTTGGGCGAATGTCATGAGGGGAAGTAAAAACAAAGATGTAAGAAATGAAGGCAAGAAAAAGATAATTTCTGTGATTTTCTCTGCACTAACTTTACTGAAAGGTAAAATCTAAATGTGCTACGTAGATTCAGTAAGAAAGATAAAAGGAGATGAACAATAACTTCCTCTCAGGACGATGACAGCACAAAACTCAAAATCCTACTGAGATTAAATGCATTTAATTACCTCCCACAACTGAGCGTCATCACTTGTCAGGTGGTGGATCCAGAAGAGCTGCATTCCTCAGCTTCACTCCTCCCCCTGGCTGCAGTGTGTGGGTAGGAGGAGGGTTCGAGTCCCAGCCGCTCTCCAGACTGAGTTCCCGACGCTGAGGAAGATCATCAATGAAACTGAGAGAAGCTCGAATCCACAGGTGAGCGTTCCATCTCCTCTTTAACTGCCCTGTCACACGTTTGGAAGGAACAGAGTTAAACTGAAGGAAATGTTTTCACTGCGGATTTCTGTTTCTGAGATAAACAACAGTTGATTTGTTTATGGACATATTTCATTTCATCTGTAAGTTCATGTGTCTTCATTCATCAACAGTACCGTGTTGAACATGATGTCACTGGAGCTTCTTTACTTCAATGACAAAATACTTGAATGAGGTTAAAAATGTTTTGTGAAACATTTCATTCATAAAACCCTCAAATTAGAATTGAATCACTTTCTAAAGAACTTAAAATATTTTCAGTTAATTTCAGAAGTGGAGCTGAATATAGTTTTTTTTAATGATTGTTAGAAATCTAAGTTTCTGGTGTCGAAAAAAAAATCAAAAAGTAAGAAAATTGTTTGAGATTTTGTATTTAAGTAAAAAAGTTGTGATGTGGAGATAAAGTTCTTTTTATGGCAGTAGCCTTAAAATGAAGGCAGCTTCTTTCAAAGATTTTCGAAGATGACCATTTTTTTTGGAATCAGCTTCCAGGGTTTTGAGGATGTGTGTTTTTTCTGAGTGAGGCTGATACTGAACGTGGTTTTGAACAGTGGAGAATAGTAAACACACCGCTGGGGTATGTACGTATGTGTGGGTGGAGTCAGAGTCCTGCAGGAATGTCAGCTTGTTCTGCAACATTCCTGCCTTCAGCAAATCTGTGTGTGTTCTGCTGCAAACACAACACACACACACATTTCAAACTTCAAACCTGTGGGGGCTCTTCTCACGTCGGCTCCAGTCACACATGCTCATCAGTTGTCAATGTTGTGTGTCCTCTCCAGGTCACAGTTCTGGCTGCTGGTGAACTTCACTCTGCACAATAAGCTGCTCTCTGCACACAAACAATACAAAGTGACAGAATATAAGAGTTTGAGTATAAGACAACACAACATTACAGATACACAACTTTACAACAGGGACTGAGTTCTCTGAGAAATCAAGGACAAAATCACAATTTTAAAGAAAGTGAAAGAAAAAACTGTTGTTTTCATCTTGTGCCAAAAGTTATTCAGAGAATTAATAGAAACTTAAATAACAATTTTAAACATCAGTAGCGTTACCACCATTTCACTCAAACCTTTCTGTCATTTTACAAACTAAACAATGAATCAACTTTTGAAAGAACCAATGGAAAATGTGGCTGTTTTTCCTTTCGTCCTTTTTCATGTATCTGTACTTCATTTATTCTTTTTTCATCCGCAAATGTCTGTACTCTCTACTTCACTTCATTTTTACAAGGCATTACGTAACAGGTTCACATTGATTTATATTTTTAAAAGTAACCAATAAGGAGAGGGGAATTGTTTCACTGATCCAATCAGAGCGGACAGGCAGCATTAGACCCCGCCTCCTGCAGCAGCAGCAGAAACACTCAGTGTCTTCAGTATCGTCTGTATTCTCCTTGTATTAAACAGAAGCCACAGTTAATGGTGTAGTTGCATTAGGGAATAGGCTACACTCATTAAGTCCTTTTATTATTTAAAAAAAGTATTTTCAAAAGAAAGAACTTTATTGTACTCAAGTAGACAAGTTAATATTTAGTTTCACTTGAGAAGATTTTAGCCTTTGTATTTGTACTTTTGCTTTAATCAAATATTTGAGTCCCCCTCTCCAATGATCTTTAGAATGACCACAAACCTACACTGTCGCATTAATAACATGTATTATTATATACTTTGGTTCCAGTGCCAACAGTCAATGTTTCAGGTGATCGTTTTTGTCAATTAAACAACTTCAGGTCACTTTTTGGGGATTTCAAGCTTCAGCTGAGTTAAGCTGATAAACATAAGTACTTAGTTAATGATCAGAGTTTGGTTCACCGAAAACCTGGAGTGTCAACAGTGAGAGTAAAGAATGTTTGCTGATGTGTCAGGTGGTTTAAAAACAGGCGTCTGTTTGTCTCGTGGTCTCACACTTGTCTTTTTGTTGCAGACTGTTGTAGACCTGGACCCTGACACCATGAGAGAGTGATATTTCACACTGGTCTCCTCTCTCTGGTTTAAGTGTCAGGTTACTGCACAGCGTGAGAAACATTATGCCGTTTACTACTGATTCATAACATCACCTAAAAAGAAATACCACGGTTTCAAATGTTCTACTTTACATGACCTAACAGCATATGTATATCATCTAACCCAATCACTCTCTATGTATCACGTAGCATGAGATACAGCGCCTCAGGTTCTATACATAAAGACTGACTTCATAACTTCCCTCATGTTTCCCTTTAATGATAAAAACTTGTGTAAATCTTAATGAGAACGTTTTGCACAAGAAATTTTACAAGAATCTTTTAATCTAACAGAATGTACTTAAGGCAGCTTTACAACATGCATCTCTCAACTTTAAGGATTTCTTAAACACAATTATTTTCTCTGAATAAAACCTTTACCAAAAACATAATCAACGACAAGTCGCACAACTAAGGACGAACCATTTAGCTCGAACACTTGAGTGTAAGAGTTGGGTGAAAGGATCAATTGGCAGAAAGTGAATAGAAAATGTTGTTTTCTTTACCCTAAAATGAGCCTTTATATTGAAATACTTTATATTTACATATGGAGCAGCCATGTTTTTTACAATAGCTCAGAATGGACAAACCAAACACCCTTTGGCTAACAGCTAGCATAGTAGCTATTAGCTCCCTAAACTCTCTAAATCAGTCAAAACGCCGAACAGACGTATCACAGACTTTTCACTAATGATCCAGAGAACTTAAGAGACATTCATTTAAGTACCTGGTTTACTTTAGTAGCCGTTAGCCACGTTAGCACCATGCCAACAGAGATGATCACAGACGGCTAGCAGCTGGCTAACAGCTAACACAGTCGATTAACTCCCTAAACATTTAAAAACACTATAAAAAAAACTTCTTACTAATGATCCAGAAAACTTTAGAGACATGAACCTCAATACCTGGTTTACTTTAGTAGCTGTTAGCTACGTTAGCTTAACACGCTACATACTGATTGACAGCACTACACTTCCTCTCCTCTCTGTTAGTCCCGCCCCTTAACCAATCTTCTTCTTCTTCTTTTCTTCTTCTTCTTCACCTCCTCCCCCTCCTTCTTCTTCTTCACCTCCTCCCCCTCCTTCTTCTCCTCCTTCACCTCCTCCACCTCCTTCACCTTCTCCTCCTTCTTCTTCTTCTTCTTCGTTGGTTTAGCGGTGGGTGGTAACCAGCATCAAGGTGCATTACCTCCATCTACTGATATTAATGGAAACAAATGTAGGACCAATCAGATGAAGGAACACGTACTTATACACTTATATACGTAATATAGACTAGACACAGCTCTTACTGTAGTTATGGTAGGATTTATACTGATGTAGTTTATCTATAGTTTTTCTACTATGTATCTATTCTGGAGGTTTTATACGATGTATAAACTATGTATAAACCAAGGAGTTATATAAAAATGTGTTGGTTTTTATTTGTCCTTACTTCTAACCGAGGTACAGCGTAGTGATGTGTCCATGTATCGCCCCCTGCAGGTGGAGCCTGGTGCTGCTGAGTGATGGAGCTGAAGGTGTGGGTGGAGGGCGTGGTCAGGGTGGTGTGTGGTCTATCACTGAACACTTCCTGTCAGGAGGTTTTGATCACTCTGGCACAAGCGATTGGTGAGTCTGTCCGTTTTCATTCAGCACGTGATACACACTTTGTAATCCTGGTTCTTTGAATGTGGAGACATGAAGTACTTTGATCTCACTGAGAGTATTCCTGCTCTCCAGAGGATGAACACTGTACTTCCTGGATTCTATGAACATGGACTCTTTAGTTTAATACTTGCTGAGCAGGCTAACTGTGGGATGGTTCTGGACATGAGGACTGACATCTCAGACAATCTGTATATTTTCATCTTGACTTTAATGTCTTCAAATTGTAACATCGTCAGAATATTGTACACGTTGTCCTGGAGATTTTTATGACAGGGTGCACAGGGTAAACTGTTGCTGAAGATTATTTACATACCACCACCTGTCAATCCACCGGCACGCCCACCTACATCTTTCACCTGCACCCATTGGACGGTACTAGCTGTCAATCACACTGTGGTATCCACCCCCCCCCCCCGAACACATCCGCTGCTTTATGGTCTGTTTGACTCTAAATTATCATAATTCACTAAATGAACATCAGCTGTTTGAAGAAGACTTGAAACTAGAGACTGAGACATAAACTCCTGAGAGAAGTAGAGTCACTTTCTATAGACTTCTATAGAATCTAGTCGCCCCCTGCTGGTCACTACACAGAACACAGGTTTCAGGGAGTTCCTTATTGGTTTCACTTTCCCAACCTGGAGTCCATGTCCATTGGATTGACTGTCTACAGACACCACTGCAGTTTAGTGTGGAGCATTATGTCTGTGTTTTTTTTATAGGCTACAATCTTACTTTGTATTTTACCTTCTTTGAATTTGAAATCATTGTTTAAAATGTATATTTGTGCTTCTGGATATGAGTTGTTCATGCTTGTTTTTGTCTGGTAGGTCAGACAGGTCGTTACATCCTCATCTTAAAGTTCCGAGGGAATGAGAGACAGCTGGTAGCTGACGACTGTCCTCTGCAGCATCTGGCCCATCTGGGACAGCTGGCTGCCGAGGTCCAGTTCATCCTGCGGAGGACCGGCCCCAGTCTCAGCGCTGGTCAGGAAACGCCAACCACAGAGAGACGCCTTCCCCTACCCAGACCCTCAGAACCAGAGACCCTCAGACGCAGGGAGCCACAGAAGTCTCTCACTTTTAATCTGGGTCACGCAACTTATTCCAAGGGGACCAAACAGGAGCGTCCACAGAGCGTCCCCCGAGCCTCGGGCCTCCCCCGTCTCTTTCTTAGACACCCCCGACCCCCTGAACGCTGTTTCCCCTCACGCCTCCACAGAGGATGTGTTCAGGAAGATTCTTCAGCAACAGAGAAGATTACAAGACCTGGAGGTTCAGCTTCAAGCTCTGGAGAAGGAGACACAGGGGTGGGAGCGGGGGGGGCCGTCTCCGGTTCCATGTCTGAGTCCGGACGCTGCAGAGGAACTGGAGGAGCTGCAGTGGAGGCTGAGGCAGAATGAAGCAGAGCTGATGAGCAGAGGACACTGGGATGAGAAGCTACAGACAGAGACAGACAGAGAACAAGGTACGTGTGGAAATCCGTCACTTTGCCACTTCAAACATGTTTGAAAAACATGACGATAAACACAAATTTGAAACGTAATTATGTTTAATTACATATTTGTAGAGTTTTTTTATCTATTGCTTTATTGTTTTGTACCAAATTTGTTGAGGAAATTGAATATGCGGACTAAAATAATGCAGAATGAATGACGAATGAAAGACTTCTGTGACATTTCTAAAACAATGAACTTGAATTCACTGTTGTCAGCAGAGATGCACAGACGTCTACAGCAGATACACTCGTCGGTGGGTGATCAAAGTCATGAGATCAAAGAGCTCGCGGCTCACTCTGCACACCTGGAGCACGACATTCAGCTCACGGCCGACAGACAGAGCTCGCAGGAAGCCGCTCGGCAGCAGGAGGAGGCGCTCAGGCCCCTGAGGGAGGAGCTTCACAACCGCCATCAGCACGCAGAAGAAGTGGACGCAACGTTGTCAGGGACACAGAGGCAGCTCCACGCTGCAGACAGCATGCTACAGGTAAAACACCTCCATCTCATCTCACTTCAGCAGAACTACAGTAATCAGTGGATGTATGGTTTACAATGTCAATAAGAGAATTTGAAGAAGTACATGCTGATAAAATCCTATTGTCTGCTTCCTGTAGGACAGATGGGAGCTGGTGGAGGAGCTGAACAAGGAGCTGAGACAGTGTAATCTGCAGCAGTTCATCCAGCAGACCGGAGCTCCACCAGCTGAGCAGACAAACTCCCTGCTCGTCCCGGACCTTCACCTCAGCAGCGCCGGAGTTATCCAGTAACACAACGCTGCCACTGTACGTCCGCACCATGTTTCCTATATATCAGTGTTAGGATATAACATAGCTATAATAGTTGTTATTCTTATTCTTATTTTAGTATTGCTGTCGCATAAAAAAAACAAACATATTGTCAGTGAAACTAAAGTTCAGTTTGACGCTGAGGTGAAAATGTTTTTAATTTCTCTCAAATGAAAACAACAATAAAACAAATGTTTATAAACTATATTCAGAGACTGTGAATAAAGACGGACGAGAGTACGACTCACCAGAAGAGTCTCACTCTCCACCTGGTGGCTGGCTGCAGTATAGGTCACAAACCCTGCCTCCTCCATGTTAGCAGATAGGACATGGACCAAACATACACCTCGTCAACACTAATGCAGATATTCATCTTCCTTTGGTGCCTGGTGTCAGTGTTTTACTGAAATGGAGATTTTCACAAACTCATAAACTCTGGTATCTGGGTATCCATGGAAACAATGACATCACAGTCCACTTCACACATGTTGCTATGAGTAATGAGCATGAGCCAGAATCTAAAACAGGAACGGCGGCTGTACAGTGGTTCACAGGAGAATTAGATCACTGAGTGAGCTCACTCTGGCAGATGGTTGATGTAGACTTTATCACCACCTAGTGGCCGGGCATGGATGTTTGAAATATTGAATTTGAAACATATCCACAGTAGTAAGTTGGTTTCTGTCATTTTAGTTCTTATCTGACTGTTTTCAAGGGTTCATGTTTCTGATCAGTTTTAATTAGTTATTTGATGATATAAAATTGGCTGAGACGGACTCATGATTGATGAGTGAGCGTATTTATCAGCGACACCTCGATACCATAACTCCATTACTGCACCGACTGTGACTCCAAATGGACGAGATGGCAGCTTTCGTGTCCAGGGATAGTTTGGCTTCGTTTGTCAGTAGTGGGAGGAAGTGAAGACACAACGTCTTTACATCTTGATCTTCAGTCGATGGTTTAATTTAACATAAAGCTCCAAAAACTCCAGTTTTGATGATTACATTACAAATAAAGAGAAAACAAATCATGACAATGTTGTTTTCTCTTTTTCTACTGCAGGACATGAAGGAAGAAAACATGGTGCAGACCCTACAGTGTTTGTGTGTGTGTGTGTGTGTGTGTGTGTGTGCGTGTGAGTCTTGATCATTTATCAAATAAATGATAGGCCACTGATAAAGAACAAAGGTATTTTTGCTTGTTTTGTTGTTGACTTCATGTGGACGCTACTCAGTCACATGACAGCAGAGGTGGGATATGACTGGTTGGATATACTTAGCTTAGCATAATAAAGCTGAACAAATTCAGACATGACAAGTTCCAGTTAAAGAAATTCAAGGAAGTCGTGTTACAGCTGGAAGATTCTCAACTGGATGGTTTTATAAACATTATCTGGTATAAATATAACTACCTGCTAACGGTTATAGAGCAGCACTAGAATGAGGACAGATAAAAGGTAAATTTAGCATTTTGTGATATAAAACAGCAAACTTTCACTACTCATCCAAGCCCAAGGCATTATGGGGAATCACTTTAAGGTTTGTGCACTTAACACAGGTCCAGTTAAGCCCACAACTGGGTGAGTGGATATTAAACACACCATCAAGGAAATCTCAGCCAACAGATTTTAGTTTTGAAATGAGAAAGCCCATGGGTATGTTTTTTTTTCTTTCTGAATAAATACTTTAAAAATGTTACCGTAAGATAGAAATTACTTCAACAACATAAATATGCTTTGTATGCTAAGATTAATATCCCTTCCACTTTTTCCACAAGGCTCAATCATCAGCAAAGCGTGACCGCCCATCACCCTGAACTTAGGACAACACAACATTTATCATAATGGAAAACAATATCAGACTAATGCCACTGCCCCGAGGTGCACCGTTTTCTACCACATACATTTCTCATAAAGCTGAATAAACAAATAAAAGGTTTTTGATCTTGTATGAAATTCCTTTGATGAAAATAAATGCCTATGAAGCATTTGTCACATATAGGCTTTGATCTCCAGCGGGGATTATACAACATACTCACTATTCAACAACAGTTTATAACCAGAGCTCAACTCACTGAAGAAAACGACACAGTGACAATGATCCCAAACAAATTGGATCGACACTCTTACGCAAGCGTGTTTCTGGTAATCCCATCCAGACCCCAGCGGGTCATCGAGCAGGATGAGTCCGAGCTGGACACGTACGAGCTGGGCCAACCGGAGGGGGAGATTCTGGATCCAGTCGTGTCTGAGGAGGGCAAACCCGAGCTGGACGTAGCTGAGGAGGACAAGTTGGACAAGTCCAAGCAAAGCATGGATCAGGATGAGTCTGATGAAGACGAGTCTGAGGACGAGTCTGTGTTGTATGAACCGGTGATCGACTTATCCAAGCAGAGGATGGAGCAGGATGAGTCAGATGAAGACAAGTCTGATGAGGATGAAATTGACGCACCTGTGCAGAACGAGTCTGATGAAGACAAGTCTGAGGACGAGTCTGTGTTGTATGAACCTGTGATCGACTTAACCAAGCAGAGGATGGAGCAGGATGAGTCAGATGAAGACAAGTCTGATGTGAACGAGGCTGATGAGGACAAGTCTGATGAGGAAGAAATTGACACACCTGCGCAGAACGAGTCAGATGAAGACACGTCTGAGAAAGAGGAGACTGAAGAGGATGAGTCTGATGAAGATGAGTCTGATGAGGACAAGTCTGATGAGGACAAGTCTGATGTGAACGAGTCTGATGAGGACAAGTCTGATGAGGACAAGTCTGATGAGGACAAGTCTGATGTGAATGAGGCTGATGAGGACGAGTCTGATGAAGACATGTCTGATAAAGAGGAGACTGAAGAGGACGAGTCTGATGAAGTTGAATCTGATGAAGACGAGTCTGATGAAGACAAATCTGATGAGGACGAGTCTGATGAGGATGAGATGGACACACTTGTGCAGGGCAAATCCAAGCTAAGCACATTCCAGCTGGACATAAGCGAGCTGGACATGTCCCAACTTCAAATACACAACATGGACAAAGCAGTGCACCCAAAAATAGACAAATTTAAGTTGAGGGTCATCGTAGAAAAATTGGTCACTAAGGCCGCACATCAGGCAAAACAGAGTTACAGCATGGCAGTGATCCAGAGCATCATCGAGCGTCTGTGGGGGTCGATATGGGCAGAGGTCGAACAACAACATTTTGTCATCACCCCCGCCACACGCAGACACCTCCACAGGGACGTCTACGAGGCGCTGTGTAAGACTTGGTCCTGTAAAGACAAGCTGATGATGCTCCTCAGTTTAACGGAAACGTCATTGGACACGCACGTCGCGGCCACGTTCAGACAGTGCCTGACTTCACCCAGAGACCACAGCGCCATGGGGACGATGCGGAAGTTGTTCAGCTCCATATCGACAACAGACTGAATATCAACCAGGACGATATCATAGTCGAGCAGCAGTGAAGTTTCACAAGTTAAAATCAGATAAAAGGCTGCAGGCTCAGATTTTTACATTAGCTCCTTGAGGAAGTAACAAATGACAAATCTCATAAAAACCATTTCCCAGAGACGAAGCCATCAAATAAAAGCTTAAACAGATTTAACACACAAAAAAACCACAACACAATCATCACATGTCTGATTGTTTTCATCAAGATCCATGAAAAAGTCTCAAAGAAATCGAGGAAAACATTTTGAAAAATTCCCTGAACGTCTCACATTGTTATGGAAAGAGAGAACTGCTCGTGCCCAGAGTTCGATTCCCAGATGTTCACTCAAACTACACGAGTCCCACATCATGAACTCAGGAGGCACAAGCAGTTACAGTCATGTTGTTGTATGTTACGTAACGTGGTGGTGGGGTTGTATAGTTGATTATGTCACACGTACACACACACACACACACACACACACACACACACACACACACACACACACACACAGGTATGCTGTTGTAAGTCTTTCTGTCTGTTGCTGTGTCTGCTCCATTGACCTGATGAGTAAATACTGAAACACACTGTTTGAGTGGAAAATAATCTGAAGGTAATATTATTGTATGGTTTGTTCTCACCTGGAGAGAGTGTGTGTATGTGTGTGCGTGTGTGTGTGTGTGTTTGTGTGTGTGCTGTAATCTAGTCTGATCTAATTGCTTTGTAATCTAGTCCAACGTGCTTGTATCTTTTATCTCATCCAGTCGGGTCTCGTCTGTCTCTACAGAATCACAAGGAACTGGACATGAGCTCATTACACTTTCTAAAGTTTACCTGAGACAGAAAACCAGAGAAACTTTCACTGTCCCTGAGATGAGTTGGTTTATTTCCTCTGGTGCAGATCTACTGACTGGTTATCAGTTCTACTCACTCTGGTGTTAGTTTACTGTCTCATGTCACCTCTCCTCTTTTCTGTTGCTTTTTCTATTGGTTCTGCAAACACACTCTATATTTATAGTTCACTTACAATACACTTACAGTTTATTTATATTTATACATATGTTATTATGAATTAAGTCTCACATCATCTCATTTTATCTTATCATACTTGTGTATGTCCATAAAAATGTGTACTTGAGTCAAACAACGAGTAATGCAACATCAATTCAAGTCAAGTCAAGTATAATCTGTAAAAGACGTTTTGAGAGATGATTTAAAAACCAAGTTGGTGTTCTGTGTTTCCTCAGGTAAACTATTTCAGATTTAGGGTCTGATATATAACATTTTATATAAACTGAATATAAAGCAGCTGCTCACACAGTATCAGTACTCAGGAGTGATCGTGTAAGGATTTCATATCAATCAATAAGTCAATCATTTGTTATTTGCACATCAGGTTTCCTACGAATAACGTGACACAAAGTACAGAATACAGATATTTATAAAGAGATATGACAGGAAAGTCCTGAAGTAAACATGTAAACACCAGAGTGTAGAGCTGTTCCCTCAGTGAGACGCTTCATGTGAGGGAACCAGCCGGGGGGGAACCAGGGTCCTGACGTGGTGAGCACAGGCTGTTCCACGGGTACGAGCTGTTCCACAGGTACGAGCTGTTCCACAGGTAGAAGCTTATCCCTGAAAATACCCCCCCCCCTCATCTGCATTAAGGGC